>NC_136789.1:447500-450000 GCF_951216825.1 Electrona antarctica | reverse complement strand
CCCTCCGCATTAGAGTCAGTTGCATTGACCACTAGTCCATTGCCCACCCTCCACCCTGAACAGATCAGGATTCTATATAAAGGGATATTAGCTGGGTTTAAATAGAGCTTGAATGTTTAAACAGTACTGGTCGGGATCCTGTTAAAAACGGCATCGTCCCAGAGGTGGATTTGAACCACCAACCTCTTGGTTTACGGCCAAGCACACTAGTCCACTGGGCCAAACAGGCTGTTGAGTGTTGAAGCAAAAGTGTGTGCATTGCAAATGGATTTGGAGTCCCAGGGGCGCGGCCGCTGTGCGCCCGTAGCCAATGGTGAAGATTCCAGGGGGGTGCTTAAGAGTGGGTACCCGGGTTCGGATGGAGAGCCGGGTTGTGGGTTTAGCTGGCTTCGGGCCTGGCACCCCGGTGGGGGCCCAAGGCTCCCTGGGTCCGCGTGGAGAGCCGGGCAAACCGGCTTTCTGCTGTCCACACTTAGTAGATTTTTACACTCGTACCCCGGAAGTCACGTTAGAGGCTGGCCCATGCCACCCCCTCCCCCGTGGGTTACCCGGGTCCGGGTGGAGAGCCGGGTTCCCACTTTAGCCGAGTTCTGAGTGGGCACCCCGGCAGGGTGACAAGGCTCCCAGGGGCCGCGTGGAGAGCCGGGCAAAACGCCACATTGTGTGTCTTTCACGCTTTTCATGCTTTTCCACGCTTTGAAGATTTTTCACTTGCACTCCGGAATTCATGTACTCCTTCCGTCCCCCTCCCCCTCGGCCGCACCCCCGCCAACAAGTTCGTGCTGCACATGATCTGGTGTTTTGTCATTCAGTCTGCCGACATGAAAAAGCTTACAGCACCTGGTATTCCCAGGCAGTCTCCCATCCAAGTACTGACCAGGCCCTACCCTGCTTAGCTTCCGAGATCGGACGAGATCGGGCGTGTTCAGGGTGGTATGGCCGTAAGCGACAGCAGAGGAGGCCGGCACGGCTCATGTACACAGCAGATGGCTTTGGCCAATGGCTTTCATGAAAAAGCTTACGGCACCTGGTATTCCCAGGCAGTCTCCCATCCAAGTACTGACCAGGCCCTACCCTGCTTAGCTTCCGAGATCGGACGAGATCGGGCGTGTTCAGGGTGGTATGGCCGTAAGCGGCAGCAGAGGAGGCCGGCACGGCTCATGTACATAGCAGATGGCTTTGGCCAATGGCTTTCATGAAAAAGCTTACGGCACCTGGTATTCCCAGGCAGTCTCCCATCCAAGTACTGACCAGGCCCTACCCTGCTTAGCTTCCGAGATCGGACGAGATCGGGCGTGTTCAGGGTGGTATGGCCGTAAGCGACAGCTGAGAAGGCCGGCACGGCTCATGTACACAGCAGATGGCTTTGGCCAATGCCTTTCATGAAAAGGCTTACGGCACCTGGTATTCCCAGGCAGTCTCCCATCCAAGTACTGACCAGGCGCTACCCTGCTTAGCTTCCGAGATCGGACGAGATCGGGCGTGTTCAGGGTGGTATGGCCGTAAGCGACAGCAGAGGTGGCCGGCACGGCTCATGTACACAGCAGATGGCTTTGGCCAATGACTTTCATGAAAAAGCTTACGGCACCTGGTATTCCCAGGCAGTCTCCCATCCAAGTACTGACCAGGCCCTACCCTGCTTAGCTTCCGAGATCGGACGAGATCGGGCGTGTTCAGGGTGGTATGGCCGTAAGCGACAGCAGAGGTGGCCGGCACGGCTCATGTACACAGCAGATGGCTTTGGCCAATGCCTTTCATGAAAATGCTTATGGCACCTGGTATTCCCAGGCAGTCTCCCATCCAAGTACTGACCAGGCCCTACCCTGCTTAGCTTCCGAGATCGGACGAGATCGGGCGTGTTCAGGGTGGTATGGCCGTAAGCGACAGCAGAGGTGGCCGGCACGGCTCATGTACACAGCAGATGGCTTTGGCCAATGCCTTTCATGAAAAAGCTTACGGCACCTGGTATTCCCAGGCAGTCTCCCATCCAAGTACTGACCAGGCCCTACCCTGCTTAGCTTCCGAGATCGGACGAGATCGGGCGTGTTCAGGGTGGTATGGCCGTAAGCGACAGCAGTGTTGGCCGGCACGGCTCATGTACACAGCAGATGGCTTTGGCCAAAGCCTTTCATGAAAAAGCGTACGGCACCTGGTATTCCCAGGCAGTCTCCCATCCAAGTACTGACCAGGCCCTATCCTGCTTAGCTTCCGAGATCGGACGAGATCCGGCGTGTTCAGGGTGGTATGGCCGTAAGCGACAGCAGAAGTGGCCGGTACGGCTCATGTACAGTAGATGACAGTACATTTCTTTAACCATAGAAACATGGTTAAAACAATATGCGTCAGCCACATCTCTATTTATTACAAACAGGCCGTTTTTTTTTTCTCCATTCAACAAGGCGGAAGAAAGTGCACCGTTCCCGGCGGCACTGCAATGCCGGGTCGATGCGTGGAGTGAACGGAGCAAGCCCCTTTTTCAACTCCTGAGTCAAAAAATCCG
>NC_136789.1:430000-432500 GCF_951216825.1 Electrona antarctica | reverse complement strand
GCCGTAGCCCCGCAGGCATGGCAGGCCTTGGGGGCCTCTACACCCGTGCACGCGCTTGCTCGGTGTCCGCCCCCCCTGCACTTCCTGCAGAAGGGAGGCTGCCCCCTATAAAACAGGTAGCCTCTTGCTTCTCCTATGTTGAAGAAAGCCGGGGGGTGCGACAGTCCATCAGGCCCACTTCGATCCGCATTAAATATCATGGGAAACTCCCTTCTCCCCGTCCAGATGCCCATCTCGTCCTTCTCCTGCGTCACCCAGTCGTTGGGACACACTCCTCCATACCCACTTAGAAACGCCGCAATGTCCTCGGTGGCCACATGTGGGTTGTACATGTGGACCGTGACAACTCTTTTTTTTTCCATCCCCAAATATATTACATCCACATGTCTTAGTGGCTCCTCTCCTCTCTTCCGCCAGTATACAACATACACTTTGTGTACCTTTTTTTCCACGTGGAAAGTCACATCAAACCCTCTCCCCAGAGGATTGTCTTGTAGGCACATAATGTCCTCTACCTTTACATTTAGCAGCCCGATCAAAATGTCCGTCGTGAAAATTTTCCTCTCCACCGGGACGCCCTTCTTCCATCTGAACCGCAGCGTGTTCTTTACTTCAGTTCCGTCGTTCATCCTCTCTGTCAAAAACCTTCCTTTAAGCCAGCTTAATCCTCCTCATCCACTTCCCGTACTTCTGATTTTAGCCAAAAGGCCGAGAAGCGATAACCCTCAAACTGACTGCTGTGAAGTCCGCTTCCTAGGCTAACGACATTCCCATCCGGTCTGATACCCACTTAGTCATCACCATATACCCACTTGGGCATTAGCATAACAATGACCTCTGTGACCTCTCTAAGGACCCATTGGCAGATGCTTACAGCACCGTGGAGTATGCAAGCTTGCAGATCTGCTATTTTCATAACATTTCAAAAATGACAAAAGTGGCCCATCCACATGCATGCTTGTAGGTAGCCATTTTCAACAACTTCCGTTGGTCGCAGAGGCTCGGGATTGCCACCGTTGGAAAGCTCGCACCTGAGATAGGGGGGGGGGGGGGGGGGGGGGGGGAGTGGAGGTGCATGGGCGTCGGTAGTGGGGGTGGGGTAGGCGTTGTTAAAATGTTTAAAAAGTGGAAAAACTGGGACGCTTTGGAGAAGCACAAGGGGGCGCTGCTGTGCAGCAAGCCCTCGGCCGTGCCCCGCCCACATTGGGGGCGTTGTTTTAAAATGTGGGTGTGGCCTATCAGAGCGTAGAACAACTCTGGTCTCTCTTCATGACGGATACAAAACTATATGTTGTGTTTGGCCCTACCTCTGGTAGGGGTTTATCAATTGTCTGGGGCCATTGTCACTTGCTCCGCGAGTGGGAATCGAACTCACAGCCCTCCGCATTAGAGTCAGTTGCATTGACCACTAGTCCATTGCCCACCCTCCACCCTGAACAGATCAGGATTCTATATAAAGGGATATTAGCTGGGTTTAAATAGAGCTTGAATGTTTAAACAGTACTGGTCGGGATCCTGTTAAAAACGGCATCGTCCCAGAGGTGGATTTGAACCACCAACCTCTTGGTTTACGGCCAAGCACACTAGTCCACTGGGCCAAACAGGCTGTTGAGTGTTGAAGCAAAAGTGTGTGCATTGCAAATGGATTTGGAGTCCCAGGGGCGCGGCCGCTGTGCGCCCGTAGCCAATGGTGAAGATTCCAGGGGGGTGCTTAAGAGTGGGTACCCGGGTTCGGATGGAGAGCCGGGTTGTGGGTTTAGCTGGCTTCGGGCCTGGCACCCCGGTGGGGGCCCAAGGCTCCCTGGGTCCGCGTGGAGAGCCGGGCAAACCGGCTTTCTGCTGTCCACACTTAGTAGATTTTTACACTCGTACCCCGGAAGTCACCTTAGAGGCTGGCCCATGCCACCCCCTCCCCCGTGGGTTACCCGGGTCCGGGTGGAGAGCCGGGTTCCCACTTTAGCCGAGTTCTGAGTGGGCACCCCGGCAGGGTGACAAGGCTCCCAGGGGCCGCGTGGAGAGCCGGGGAAAACGCCACATTGTGTGTCTTTCACGCTTTTCATGCTTTTCCACGCTTTGAAGATTTTTCACTTGCACTCCGGAATTCATGTACTCCTTCCGTCCCCCTCCCCCTCGGCCGCACCCCCGCCAACAAGTTCGTGCTGCACATGATCTGGTGTTTTGTCATTCAGTCTGCCGACATGAAAAAGCTTACAGCACCTGGTATTCCCAGGCAGTCTCCCATCCAAGTACTGACCAGGCCCTACCCTGCTTAGCTTCCGAGATCGGACGAGATCGGGCGTGTTCAGGGTGGTATGGCCGTAAGCGACAGCAGAGGAGGCCGGCACGGCTCATGTACACAGCAGATGGCTTTGGCCAATGGCTTTCATGAAAAAGCTTACGGCACCTGGTATTCCCAGGCAGTCTCCCATCCAAGTACTGACCAGGCCCTACCCTGCTTAGCTTCCGAGATCGGACGAGATCGGGCGTGTTCAGGGTGGTA
>NC_136789.1:405000-407500 GCF_951216825.1 Electrona antarctica | reverse complement strand
CACAAGGGGGCGCTGCTGTGCAGCAAGCCCTCGGCCGTGCCCCGCCCACATTGGGGGCGTTGTTTTAAAATGTGGGTGTGGCCTATCAGAGCGTAGAACAACTCTGGTCTCTCTTCATGACGGATACAAAACTATATGTTGTGTTTGGCCCTACCTCTGGTAGGGGTTTATCAATTGTCTGGGGCCATTGTCACTTGCTCCGCGAGTGGGAATCGAACTCACAGCCCTCCGCATTAGAGTCAGTTGCATTGACCACTAGTCCATTGCCCACCCTCCACCCTGAACAGATCAGGATTCTATATAAAGGGATATTAGCTGGGTTTAAATAGAGCTTGAATGTTTAAACAGTACTGGTCGGGATCCTGTTAAAAACGGCATCGTCCCAGAGGTGGATTTGAACCACCAACCTCTTGGTTTACGGCCAAGCACACTAGTCCACTGGGCCAAACAGGCTGTTGAGTGTTGAAGCAAAAGTGTGTGCATTGCAAATGGATTTGGAGTCCCAGGGGCGCGGCCGCTGTGCGCCCGTAGCCAATGGTGAAGATTCCAGGGGGGTGCTTAAGAGTGGGTACCCGGGTTCGGATGGAGAGCCGGGTTGTGGGTTTAGCTGGCTTCGGGCCTGGCACCCCGGTGGGGGCCCAAGGCTCCCTGGGTCCGCGTGGAGAGCCGGGCAAACCGGCTTTCTGCTGTCCACACTTAGTAGATTTTTACACTCGTACCCCGGAAGTCACGTTAGAGGCTGGCCCATGCCACCCCCTCCCCCGTGGGTTACCCGGGTCCGGGTGGAGAGCCGGGTTCCCACTTTAGCCGAGTTCTGAGTGGGCACCCCGGCAGGGTGACAAGGCTCCCAGGGGCCGCGTGGAGTGCCGGGCAAAACGCCACATTGTGTGTCTTTCACGCTTTTCATGCTTTTCCACGCTTTGAAGATTTTTCACTTGCACTCCGGAATTCATGTACTCCTTCCGTCCCCCTCCCCCTCGGCCGCACCCCCGCCAACAAGTTCGTGCTGCACATGATCTGGTGTTTTGTCATTCAGTCTGCCGACATGAAAAAGCTTACAGCACCTGGTATTCCCAGGCAGTCTCCCATCCAAGTACTGACCAGGCCCTACCCTGCTTAGCTTCCGAGATCGGACGAGATCGGGCGTGTTCAGGGTGGTATGGCCGTAAGCGACAGCAGAGGAGGCCGGCACGGCTCATGTACACAGCAGATGGCTTTGGCCAATGGCTTTCATGAAAAAGCTTACGGCACCTGGTATTCCCAGGCAGTCTCCCATCCAAGTACTGACCAGGCCCTACCCTGCTTAGCTTCCGAGATCGGACGAGATCGGGCGTGTTCAGGGTGGTATGGCCGTAAGCGGCAGCAGAGGAGGCCGGCACGGCTCATGTACATAGCAGATGGCTTTGGCCAATGGCTTTCATGAAAAAGCTTACGGCACCTGGTATTCCCAGGCAGTCTCCCATCCAAGTACTGACCAGGCCCTACCCTGCTTAGCTTCCGAGATCGGACGAGATCGGGCGTGTTCAGGGTGGTATGGCCGTAAGCGACAGCTGAGAAGGCCGGCACGGCTCATGTACACAGCAGATGGCTTTGGCCAATGCCTTTCATGAAAAGGCTTACGGCACCTGGTATTCCCAGGCAGTCTCCCATCCAAGTACTGACCAGGCCCTACCCTGCTTAGCTTCCGAGATCGGACGAGATCGGGCGTGTTCAGGGTGGTATGGCCGTAAGCGACAGCAGAGGTGGCCGGCACGGCTCATGTACACAGCAGATGGCTTTGGCCAATGCCTTTCATGAAAAAGCTTACGGCACCTGGTATTCCCAGGCAGTCTCCCATCCAAGTACTGACCAGGCCCTACCCTGCTTAGCTTCCGAGATCGGACGAGATCGGGCGTGTTCAGGGTGGTATGGCCGTAAGCGACAGCAGAGGTGGCCGGCACGGCTCATGTACACAGCAGATGGCTTTGGCCAATGCCTTTCATGAAAATGCTTACGGCACCTGGTATTCCCAGGCAGTCTCCCATCCAAGTACTGACCAGGCCCTACCCTGCTTAGCTTCCGAGATCGGACAAGATCGGGCGTGTTCAGGGTGGTATGGCCGTAAGCGACAGCAGAGGTGGCCGGCACGGCTCATGTACACAGCAGATGGCTTTGGCCAATGCCTTTCATGAAAAAGCTTACGGCACCTGGTATTCCCAGGCAGTCTCCCATCCAAGTACTGACCAGGCCCTACCCTGCTTAGCTTCCGAGATCGGACGAGATCGGGCGTGTTCAGGGTGGTATGGCCGTAAGCGACAGCAGAGTTGGCCGGCACGGCTCATGTACACAGCAGATGGCTTTGGCCAAAGCCTTTCATGAAAAAGCGTACGGCACCTGGTATTCCCAGGCAGTCTCCCATCCAAGTACTGACCAGGCCCTATCCTGCTTAGCTTCCGAGATCGGACGAGATCCGGCGTGTTCAGGGTGGTATGGCCGTAAGCGACAGCAGAAGTGGCCGGTA
>NC_136789.1:385000-387500 GCF_951216825.1 Electrona antarctica | reverse complement strand
GGCCGGCACGGCTCATGTACATAGCAGATGGCTTTGGCCAATGGCTTTCATGAAAAAGCTTACGGCACCTGGTATTCCCAGGCAGTCTCCCATCCAAGTACTGACCAGGCCCTACCCTGCTTAGCTTCCGAGATCGGACGAGATCGGGCGTGTTCAGGGTGGTATGGCCGTAAGCGACAGCTGAGAAGGCCGGCACGGCTCATGTACACAGCAGATGGCTTTGGCCAATGCCTTTCATGAAAAGGCTTACGGCACCTGGTATTCCCAGGCAGTCTCCCATCCAAGTACTGACCAGGCCCTACACTGCTTAGCTTCCGAGATCGGACGAGATCGGGCGTGTTCAGGGTGGTATGGCCGTAAGCGACAGCAGAGGTGGCCGGCACGGCTCATGTACACAGCAGATGGCTTTGGCCAATGCCTTTCATGAAAAAGCTTACGGCACCTGGTATTCCCAGGCAGTCTCCCATCCAAGTACTGACCAGGCCCTACCCTGCTTAGCTTCCGAGATCGGACGAGATCGGGCGTGTTCAGGGTGGTATGGCCGTAAGCGACAGCAGAGGTGGCCGGCACGGCTCATGTACACAGCAGATGGCTTTGGCCAATGCCTTTCATGAAAATGCTTACGGCACCTGGTATTCCCAGGCAGTCTCCCATCCAAGTACTGACCAGGCCCTACCCTGCTTAGCTTCCGAGATCGGACGAGATCGGGCGTGTTCAGGGTGGTATGGCCGTAAGCGACAGCAGAGGTGGCCGGCACGGCTCATGTACACAGCAGATGGCTTTGGCCAATGCCTTTCATGAAAAAGCTTACGGCACCTGGTATTCCCAGGCAGTCTCCCATCCAAGTACTGACCAGGCCCTACCCTGCTTAGCTTCCGAGATCGGACGAGATCGGGCGTGTTCAGGGTGGTATGGCCGTAAGCGACAGCAGAGTTGGCCGGCACGGCTCATGTACACAGCAGATGGCTTTGGCCAAAGCCTTTCATGAAAAAGCGTACGGCACCTGGTATTCCCAGGCAGTCTCCCATCCAAGTACTGACCAGGCCCTATCCTGCTTAGCTTCCGAGATCGGACGAGATCCGGCGTGTTCAGGGTGGTATGGCCGTAAGCGACAGCAGAAGTGGCCGGTACGGCTCATGTACAGTAGATGACAGTACATTTCTTTAACCATAGAAACATGGTTAAAACAATGTGCGTCAGCCACATCTCTATTTATTACAAACAGGCCGTTTTTTTTTTCTCCATTCAACAAGGCGGAAGAAAGTGCACCGTTCCCGGCGGCACTGCAATGCCGGGTCGATGCGTGGAGTGAACGGAGCAAGCCCCTTTTTCAACTCCTGAGTCAAAAAATCCGTTTAATATTTAGTCCCCATATAGGGGACATATCAGATATTAAACTGATAAGAACAGATACTACACTTGATCTTAGCCAAAAGGCCGAGAAGCGATAACCCTCAAACTGACTGCTGTGAAGTCCGCTTCCTAGGCTAACGACATTCCCATCCGGTCTGATACCCACTTAGTCATCACCATATACCCACTTGGGCATTAGCATAACAATGACCTCTGTGACCTCTCTAAGGACCCATTGGCAGATGCTTACAGCACCGTGGAGTATGCAAGCTTGCAGATCTGCTATTTTCATAACATTTCAAAAATGACAAAAGTGGCCCATCCACATGCATGCTTGTAGGTAGCCATTTTCAACAACTTCCGTTGGTCGCAGAGGCTCGGGATTGCCACCGTTGGAAAGCTCGCACCTGAGATAGGGGGGGGGGGGGGGGAGTGGAGGTGCATGGGCGTCGGTAGTGGGGGTGGGGTAGGCGTTGTTAAAATGTTTAAAAAGTGGAAAAACTGGGACGCTTTGGAGAAGCACAAGGGGGCGCTGCTGTGCAGCAAGCCCTCGGCCGTGCCCCGCCCACATTGGGGGCGTTGTTTTAAAATGTGGGTGTGGCCTATCAGAGCGTAGAACAACTCTGGTCTCTCTTCATGACGGATACAAAACTATATGTTGTGTTTGGCCCTACCTCTGGTAGGGGTTTATCAATTGTCTGGGGCCATTGTCACTTGCTCCGCGAGTGGGAATCGAACTCACAGCCCTCCGCATTAGAGTCAGTTGCATTGACCACTAGTCCATTGCCAGCCCTCCACCCTGAACAGATCAGGATTCTATATAAAGGGATATTAGCTGGGTTTAAATAGAGCTTGAATGTTTAAACAGTACTGGTCGGGATCCTGTTAAAAACGGCATCGTCCCAGAGGTGGATTTGAACCACCAACCTCTTGGTTTACGGCCAAGCACACTAGTCCACTGGGCCAAACAGGCTGTTGAGTGTTGAAGCAAAAGTGTGTGCATTGCAAATGGATTTGGAGTCCCAGGGGCGCGGCCGCTGTGCGCCCGTAGCCAATGGTGAAGATTCCAGGGGGGTGCTTAAGAGTGGGTACCCGGGTTCGGATGGAGAGCCGGGTTGTGGGTTTAGCTGGCTTCGGGCCTGGCACC
>NC_136789.1:380000-382500 GCF_951216825.1 Electrona antarctica | reverse complement strand
CCTCGGCAGCCCCCTCTGCCCCACCCTCTCCGATCTGGTCTGCACATTCCACGTAAACTTCCCCCTCTCCGCCACTCCCGACCCCGCCTCCCCCCACACTGTCCATCTGCTGCTCCTCCCCCGTAGCGCCTCCGCCAGGTTCCTCCTCTGTCGCCGGCTCCGGTCCAGCGTCCGGTCCACTCTCCAGGTTCAGAGCAAGCACCGCTTCCGGTTCCCGCTCTGCACTGTCCTCTCGCCCTCCGCTGTCGCTGGCTCCGACCGCACGGGCATACGCCCTGCCCGGGCAAGTCCTGTCCTCATGGTCCTTACTCCCACATACTCCGCAGGCCCTCGGGAATGGGCACCTGTAGGACTCGTGCCCGTAGGCCGTGCAGTGGCGACACCACACAAATCCGCATGCGCCCTCCTTGTGGCCATGTTTTTTGCACCTCCTACAATAAGGCGGTTGCCTGTTGTAAAATAGGAACCCCTTGTCTCCGGCGATGCTGAATTGGGCCGGAGGGTGCGCCATCCCCTCAAACCCACCTTGGTCGTCCCGCAGCAGCACCTGGAACTGGGTCTTGCCTGTCCAGAAGCCCAACAGATCGGTGATTTTTCTGTTTCCAGCCAACACTTCCCCATACACAGACAGAAAACTTACGATCTGATCCCCCGTGACGTATGGGTTGTACATCTGTACTGTGATCAGCTTAAAATTAGGTCTGTCCAGGTTCAAAATCTCGTATTCAGAAAAGGGTTTCTCACCCCCCTTCCTTTTGCAGATATCCAGCACGTCCTCTGCTACTCCAGTAGTGGTGAACGTCACGTCAAAGCTCCTCTCCAATGCGTTGCTCTGTAGGCAGTAAACGTTCTCCACCTTCAGCTTGAGCTGGCCCATCAATATGCTCCGTCCAAATGCCTCGCGCTGCAACATGGTAAATGACGCCTTCCTCCATCGGAACCTCACTGTATTGCGTAATCCAGCCCTTGGCAGTGTTTGCCCGGACGTGGAAGCCATCACGGATGCGTTTTCAGCCCGAGAAAACGCTCCCGGCCTCCACGTTGAAAATCCTTCCAAAAAAACTTTTATTTTTTTTGCTAAGTCTCGATCTGTGTCTCAACTTGATCTTAGCCAAAAGGCCGAGAAGCGATAACCCTCAAACTGACTGCTGTGAAGTCCGCTTCCTAGGCTAACGACATTCCCATCCGGTCTGATACCCACTTAGTCATCACCATATACCCACTTGGGCATTAGCATAACAATGACCTCTGTGACCTCTCTAAGGACCCATTGGCAGATGCTTACAGCACCGTGGAGTATGCAAGCTTGCAGATCTGCTATTTTCATAACATTTCAAAAATGACAAAAGTGGCCCATCCACATGCATGCTTGTAGGTAGCCATTTTCAACAACTTCCGTTGGTCGCAGAGGCTCGGGATTGCCACCGTTGGAAAGCTCGCACCTGAGATAGGGGGGGGGGGGGGGAGTGGAGGTGCATGGGCGTCGGTAGTGGGGGTGGGGTAGGCGTTGTTAAAATGTTTAAAAAGTGGAAAAACTGGGACGCTTTGGAGAAGCACAAGGGGGCGCTGCTGTGCAGCAAGCCCTCGGCCGTGCCCCGCCCACATTGGGGGCGTTGTTTTAAAATGTGGGTGTGGCCTATCAGAGCGTAGAACAACTCTGGTCTCTCTTCATGACGGATACAAAACTATATGTTGTGTTTGGCCCTACCTCTGGTAGGGGTTTATCAATTGTCTGGGGCCATTGTCACTTGCTCCGCGAGTGGGAATCGAACTCACAGCCCTCCGCATTAGAGTCAGTTGCATTGACCACTAGTCCATTGCCAGCCCTCCACCCTGAACAGATCAGGATTCTATATAAAGGGATATTAGCTGGGTTTAAATAGAGCTTGAATGTTTAAACAGTACTGGTCGGGATCCTGTTAAAAACGGCATCGTCCCAGAGGTGGATTTGAACCACAAACCTCTTGGTTTACGGCCAAGCACACTAGTCCACTGGGCCAAACAGGCTGTTGAGTGTTGAAGCAAAAGTGTGTGCATTGCAAATGGATTTGGAGTCCCAGGGGCGCGGCCGCTGTGCGCCCGTAGCCAATGGTGAAGATTCCAGGGGGGTGCTTAAGAGTGGGTACCCGGGTTCGGATGGAGAGCCGGGTTGTGGGTTTAGCTGGCTTCGGGCCTGGCACCCCGGTGGGGGCCCAAGGCTCCCTGGGTCCGCGTGGAGAGCCGGGCAAACCGGCTTTCTGCTGTCCACACTTAGTAGATTTTTACACTCGTACCCCGGAAGTCACGTTAGAGGCTGGCCCATGCCACCCCCTCCCCCGTGGGTTACCCGGGTCCGGGTGGAGAGCCGGGTTCCCACTTTAGCCGAGTTCTGAGTGGGCACCCCGGCAGGGTGACAAGGCTCCCAGGGGCCGCGTGGAGAGCCGGGCAAAACGCCACATTGTGTGTCTTTCACGCTTTTCATGCTTTTCCACGCTTTGAAGATTTTTCACTTGCACTCCGG
>NC_136789.1:372500-377500 GCF_951216825.1 Electrona antarctica | reverse complement strand
GCAGGCATGGCAGGCCTTGGGGGCCTCTACACCCGTGCACGCGCTTGCTCGGTGTCCGCCCCCCCTGCACTTCCTGCAGAAGGGAGGCTGCCCCCTATAAAACAGGTAGCCTCTTGCTTCTCCTATGTTGAAGAAAGCCGGGGGGTGCGACAGTCCATCAGGCCCACTTCGATCCGCATTAAATATCATGGGAAACTCCCTTCTCCCCGTCCAGATGCCCATCTCGTCCTTCTCCTGCGTCACCCAGTCGTTGGGACACACTCCTCCATACCCACTTAGAAACGCCGCAATGTCCTCGGTGGCCACATGTGGGTTGTACATGTGGACCGTGACAACTCTTTTTTTTTCCATCCCCAAATATATTACATCCACATGTCTTAGTGGCTCCTCTCCTCTCTTCCGCCAGTATACAACATACACTTTGTGTACCTTTTTTTCCACGTGGAAAGTCACATCAAACCCTCTCCCCAGAGGATTGTCTTGTAGGCACATAATGTCCTCTACCTTTACATTTAGCAGCCCGATCAAAATGTCCGTCGTGAAAATTTTCCTCTCCACCGGGACGCCCTTCTTCCATCTGAACCGCAGCGTGTTCTTTACTTCAGTTCCGTCGTTCATCCTCTCTGTCAAAAACCTTCCTTTAAGCCAGCTTAATCCTCCTCATCCACTTCCCGTACTTCTGATTTTAGCCAAAAGGCCGAGAAGCGATAACCCTCAAACTGACTGCTGTGAAGTCCGCTTCCTAGGCTAACGACATTCCCATCCGGTCTGATACCCACTTAGTCATCACCATATACCCACTTGGGCATTAGCATAACAATGACCTCTGTGACCTCTCTAAGGACCCATTGGCAGATGCTTACAGCACCGTGGAGTATGCAAGCTTGCAGATCTGCTATTTTCATAACATTTCAAAAATGACAAAAGTGGCCCATCCACATGCATGCTTGTAGGTAGCCATTTTCAACAACTTCCGTTGGTCGCAGAGGCTCGGGATTGCCACCGTTGGAAAGCTCGCACCTGAGATAGGGGGGGGGGGGGGGGGGAGTGGAGGTGCATGGGCGTCGGTAGTGGGGGTGGGGTAGGCGTTGTTAAAATGTTTAAAAAGTGGAAAAACTGGGACGCTTTGGAGAAGCACAAGGGGGCGCTGCTGTGCAGCAAGCCCTCGGCCGTGCCCCGCCCACATTGGGGGCGTTGTTTTAAAATGTGGGTGTGGCCTATCAGAGCGTAGAACAACTCTGGTCTCTCTTCATGACGGATACAAAACTATATGTTGTGTTTGGCCCTACCTCTGGTAGGGGTTTATCAATTGTCTGGGGCCATTGTCACTTGCTCCGCGAGTGGGAATCGAACTCACAGCCCTCCGCATTAGAGTCAGTTGCATTGACCACTAGTCCATTGCCCGCCCTCCACCCTGAACAGATCAGGATTCTATATAAAGGGATATTAGCTGGGTTTAAATAGAGCTTGAATGTTTAAACAGTACTGGTCGGGATCCTGTTAAAAACGGCATCGTCCCAGAGGTGGATTTGAACCACCAACCTCTTGGTTTACGGCCAAGCACACTAGTCCACTGGGCCAAACAGGCTGTTGAGTGTTGAAGCAAAAGTGTGTGGATTGCAAATGGATTTGGAGTCCCAGGGGCGCGGCCGCTGTGCGCCCGTAGCCAATGGTGAAGATTCCAGGGGGGTGCTTAAGAGTGGGTACCCGGGTTCGGATGGAGAGCCGGGTTGTGGGTTTAGCTGGCTTCGGGCCTGGCACCCCGGTGGGGGCCCAAGGCTCCCTGGGTCCGCGTGGAGAGCCGGGCAAACCGGCTTTCTGCTGTCCACACTTAGTAGATTTTTACACTCGTACCCCGGAAGTCACGTTAGAGGCTGGCCCATGCCACCCCCTCCCCCGTGGGTTACCCGGGTCCGGGTGGAGAGCCGGGTTCCCACTTTAGCCGAGTTCTGAGTGGGCACCCCGGCAGGGTGACAAGGCTCCCAGGGGCCGCGTGGAGAGCCGGAGAAAACGCCACATTGTGTGTCTTTCACGCTTTTCATGCTTTTCCACGCTTTGAAGATTTTTCACTTGCACTCCGGAATTCATGTACTCCTTCCGTCCCCCTCCCCCTCGGCCGCACCCCCGCCAACAAGTTCGTGCTGCACATGATCTGGTGTTTTGTCATTCAGTCTGCCGACATGAAAAAGCTTACAGCACCTGGTATTCCCAGGCAGTCTCCCATCCAAGTACTGACCAGGCCCTACCCTGCTTAGCTTCCGAGATCGGACGAGATCGGGCGTGTTCAGGGTGGTATGGCCGTAAGCGACAGCAGAGGAGGCCGGCACGGCTCATGTACACAGCAGATGGCTTTGGCCAATGGCTTTCATGAAAAAGCTTACGGCACCTGGTATTCCCAGGCAGTCTCCCATCCAAGTACTGACCAGGCCCTACCCTGCTTAGCTTCCGAGATCGGACGAGATCGGGCGTGTTCAGGGTGGTATGGCCGTAAGCGGCAGCAGAGGAGGCCGGCACGGCTCATGTACATAGCAGATGGCTTTGGCCAATGGCTTTCATGAAAAAGCTTACGGCACCTGGTATTCCCAGGCAGTCTCCCATCCAAGTACTGACCAGGCCCTACCCTGCTTAGCTTCCGAGATCGGACGAGATCGGGCGTGTTCAGGGTGGTATGGCCGTAAGCGACAGCTGAGAAGGCCGGCACGGCTCATGTACACAGCAGATGGCTTTGGCCAATGCCTTTCATGAAAAGGCTTACGGCACCTGGTATTCCCAGGCAGTCTCCCATCCAAGTACTGACCAGGCGCTACCCTGCTTAGCTTCCGAGATCGGACGAGATCGGGCGTGTTCAGGGTGGTATGGCCGTAAGCGACAGCAGAGGTGGCCGGCACGGCTCATGTACACAGCAGATGGCTTTGGCCAATGACTTTCATGAAAAAGCTTACGGCACCTGGTATTCCCAGGCAGTCTCCCATCCAAGTACTGACCAGGCCCTACCCTGCTTAGCTTCCGAGATCGGACGAGATCGGGCGTGTTCAGGGTGGTATGGCCGTAAGCGACAGCAGAGGTGGCCGGCACGGCTCATGTACACAGCAGATGGCTTTGGCCAATGCCTTTCATGAAAATGCTTATGGCACCTGGTATTCCCAGGCAGTCTCCCATCCAAGTACTGACCAGGCCCTACCCTGCTTAGCTTCCGAGATCGGACGAGATCGGGCGTGTTCAGGGTGGTATGGCCGTAAGCGACAGCAGAGGTGGCCGGCACGGCTCATGTACACAGCAGATGGCTTTGGCCAATGCCTTTCATGAAAAAGCTTACGGCACCTGGTATTCCCAGGCAGTCTCCCATCCAAGTACTGACCAGGCCCTACCCTGCTTAGCTTCCGAGATCGGACGAGATCGGGCGTGTTCAGGGTGGTATGGCCGTAAGCGACAGCAGTGTTGGCCGGCACGGCTCATGTACACAGCAGATGGCTTTGGCCAAAGCCTTTCATGAAAAAGCGTACGGCACCTGGTATTCCCAGGCAGTCTCCCATCCAAGTACTGACCAGGCCCTATCCTGCTTAGCTTCCGAGATCGGACGAGATCCGGCGTGTTCAGGGTGGTATGG
Source organism: Electrona antarctica (assembly GCF_951216825.1). Taxonomy (NCBI): domain Eukaryota; kingdom Metazoa; phylum Chordata; class Actinopteri; order Myctophiformes; family Myctophidae; genus Electrona; species Electrona antarctica. The sequence continues at coordinate 373,893 of NC_136789.1, read as the reverse complement.
CCGTAAGCGACAGCAGAAGTGGCCGGTACGGCTCATGTACAGTAGATGACAGTACATTTCTTTAACCATAGAAACATGGTTAAAACAATATGCGTCAGCCACATCTCTATTTATTACAAACAGGCCGTTTTTTTTTTCTCCATTCAACAAGGCGGAAGAAAGTGCACCGTTCCCGGCGGCACTGCAATGCCGGGTCGATGCGTGGAGTGAACGGAGCAAGCCCCTTTTTCAACTCCTGAGTCAAAAAATCCGTTTAATATTTAGTCCCCATATAGGGGACATATCAGATATTAAACTGATAAGAACAGATACTACACTTGATCTTAGCCAAAAGGCCGAGAAGCGATAACCCTCAAACTGACTGCTGTGAAGTCCGCTTCCTAGGCTAACGACATTCCCATCCGGTCTGATACCCACTTAGTCATCACCATATACCCACTTGGGCATTAGCATAACAATGACCTCTGTGACCTCTCTAAGGACCCATTGGCAGATGCTTACAGCACCGTGGAGTATGCAAGCTTGCAGATCTGCTATTTTCATAACATTTCAAAAATGACAAAAGTGGCCCATCCACATGCATGCTTGTAGGTAGCCATTTTCAACAACTTCCGTTGGTCGCAGAGGCTCGGGATTGCCACCGTTGGAAAGCTCGCACCTGAGATAGGGGGGGGGGGGGGAGTGGAGGTGCATGGGCGTCGGTAGTGGGGGTGGGGTAGGCGTTGTTAAAATGTTTAAAAAGTGGAAAAACTGGGACGCTTTGGAGAAGCACAAGGGGGCGCTGCTGTGCAGCAAGCCCTCGGCCGTGCCCCGCCCACATTGGGGGCGTTGTTTTAAAATGTGGGTGTGGCCTATCAGAGCGTAGAACAACTCTGGTCTCTCTTCATGACGGATACAAAACTATATGTTGTGTTTGGCCCTACCTCTGGTAGGGGTTTATCAATTGTCTGGGGCCATTGTCACTTGCTCCGCGAGTGGGAATCGAACTCACAGCCCTCCGCATTAGAGTCAGTTGCATTGACCACTAGTCCATTGCCCGCCCTCCACCCTGAACAGATCAGGATTCTATATAAAGGGATATTAGCTGGGTTTAAATAGAGCTTGAATGTTTAAACAGTACTGGTCGGGATCCTGTTAAAAACGGCATCGTCCCAGAGGTGGATTTGAACCACCAACCTCTTGGTTTACGGCCAAGCACACTAGTCCACTGGGCCAAACAGGCTGTTGAGTGTTGAAGCAAAAGTGTGTGCATTGCAAATGGATTTGGAGTCCCAGGGGCGCGGCCGCTGTGCGCCCGTAGCCAATGGTGAAGATTCCAGGGGGGTGCTTAAGAGTGGGTACCCGGGTTCGGATGGAGAGCCGGGTTGTGGGTTTAGCTGGCTTCGGGCCTGGC
>NC_136789.1:355000-357500 GCF_951216825.1 Electrona antarctica | reverse complement strand
GCGTGTTCAGGGTGGTATGGCCGTAAGCGACAGCTGAGAAGGCCGGCACGGCTCATGTACACAGCAGATGGCTTTGGCCAATGCCTTTCATGAAAAGGCTTACGGCACCTGGTATTCCCAGGCAGTCTCCCATCCAAGTACTGACCAGGCCCTACCCTGCTTAGCTTCCGAGATCGGACGAGATCGGGCGTGTTCAGGGTGGTATGGCCGTAAGCGACAGCAGAGGTGGCCGGCACGGCTCATGTACACAGCAGATGGCTTTGGCCAATGCCTTTCATGAAAAAGCTTACGGCACCTGGTATTCCCAGGCAGTCTCCCATCCAAGTACTGACCAGGCCCTACCCTGCTTAGCTTCCGAGATCGGACGAGATCGGGCGTGTTCAGGGTGGTATGGCCGTAAGCGACAGCAGAGGTGGCCGGCACGGCTCATGTACACAGCAGATGGCTTTGGCCAATGCCTTTCATGAAAATGCTTACGGCACCTGGTATTCCCAGGCAGTCTCCCATCCAAGTACTGACCAGGCCCTACCCTGCTTAGCTTCCGAGATCGGACAAGATCGGGCGTGTTCAGGGTGGTATGGCCGTAAGCGACAGCAGAGGTGGCCGGCACGGCTCATGTACACAGCAGATGGCTTTGGCCAATGCCTTTCATGAAAAAGCTTACGGCACCTGGTATTCCCAGGCAGTCTCCCATCCAAGTACTGACCAGGCCCTACCCTGCTTAGCTTCCGAGATCGGACGAGATCGGGCGTGTTCAGGGTGGTATGGCCGTAAGCGACAGCAGAGTTGGCCGGCACGGCTCATGTACACAGCAGATGGCTTTGGCCAAAGCCTTTCATGAAAAAGCGTACGGCACCTGGTATTCCCAGGCAGTCTCCCATCCAAGTACTGACCAGGCCCTATCCTGCTTAGCTTCCGAGATCGGACGAGATCCGGCGTGTTCAGGGTGGTATGGCCGTAAGCGACAGCAGAAGTGGCCGGTACGGCTCATGTACAGTAGATGACAGTACATTTCTTTAACCATAGAAACATGGTTAAAACAATGTGCGTCAGCCACATCTCTATTTATTACAAACAGGCCGTTTTTTTTTTCTCCATTCAACAAGGCGGAAGAAAGTGCACCGTTCCCGGCGGCACTGCAATGCCGGGTCGATGCGTGGAGTGAACGGAGCAAGCCCCTTTTTCAACTCCTGAGTCAAAAAATCCGTTTAATATTTAGTCCCCATATAGGGGACATATCAGATATTAAACTGATAAGAACAGATACTACACTTGATCTTAGCCAAAAGGCCGAGAAGCGATAACCCTCAAACTGACTGCTGTGAAGTCCGCTTCCTAGGCTAACGACATTCCCATCCGGTCTGATACCCACTTAGTCATCACCATATACCCACTTGGGCATTAGCATAACAATGACCTCTGTGACCTCTCTAAGGACCCATTGGCAGATGCTTACAGCACCGTGGAGTATGCAAGCTTGCAGATCTGCTATTTTCATAACATTTCAAAAATGACAAAAGTGGCCCATCCACATGCATGCTTGTAGGTAGCCATTTTCAACAACTTCCGTTGGTCGCAGAGGCTCGGGATTGCCACCGTTGGAAAGCTCGCACCTGAGATAGGGGGGGGGGGGGGGAGTGGAGGTGCATGGGCGTCGGTAGTGGGGGTGGGGTAGGCGTTGTTAAAATGTTTAAAAAGTGGAAAAACTGGGACGCTTTGGAGAAGCACAAGGGGGCGCTGCTGTGCAGCAAGCCCTCGGCCGTGCCCCGCCCACATTGGGGGCGTTGTTTTAAAATGTGGGTGTGGCCTATCAGAGCGTAGAACAACTCTGGTCTCTCTTCATGACGGATACAAAACTATATGTTGTGTTTGGCCCTACCTCTGGTAGGGGTTTATCAATTGTCTGGGGCCATTGTCACTTGCTCCGCGAGTGGGAATCGAACTCACAGCCCTCCGCATTAGAGTCAGTTGCATTGACCACTAGTCCATTGCCCACCCTCCACCCTGAACAGATCAGGATTCTATATAAAGGGATATTAGCTGGGTTTAAATAGAGCTTGAATGTTTAAACAGTACTGGTCGGGATCCTGTTAAAAACGGCATCGTCCCAGAGGTGGATTTGAACCACCAACCTCTTGGTTTACGGCCAAGCACACTAGTCCACTGGGCCAAACAGGCTGTTGAGTGTTGAAGCAAAAGTGTGTGCATTGCAAATGGATTTGGAGTCCCAGGGGCGCGGCCGCTGTGCGCCCGTAGCCAATGGTGAAGATTCCAGGGGGGTGCTTAAGAGTGGGTACCCGGGTTCGGATGGAGAGCCGGGTTGTGGGTTTAGCTGGCTTCGGGCCTGGCACCCCGGTGGGGGCCCAAGGCTCCCTGGGTCCGCGTGGAGAGCCGGGCAAACCGGCTTTCTGCTGTCCACACTTAGTAGATTTTTACACTCGTACCCCGGAAGTCACGTTAGAGGCTGGCCCATGCCACCCCCTCCCCCGTGGGTTACCCG
>NC_136789.1:337500-340000 GCF_951216825.1 Electrona antarctica | reverse complement strand
CCTCGGCCGTGCCCCGCCCACATTGGGGGCGTTGTTTTAAAATGTGGGTGTGGCCTATCAGAGCGTAGAACAACTCTGGTCTCTCTTCATGACGGATACAAAACTATATGTTGTGTTTGGCCCTACCTCTGGTAGGGGTTTATCAATTGTCTGGGGCCATTGTCACTTGCTCCGCGAGTGGGAATCGAACTCACAGCCCTCCGCATTAGAGTCAGTTGCATTGACCACTAGTCCATTGCCCGCCCTCCACCCTGAACAGATCAGGATTCTATATAAAGGGATATTAGCTGGGTTTAAATAGAGCTTGAATGTTTAAACAGTACTGGTCGGGATCCTGTTAAAAACGGCATCGTCCCAGAGGTGGATTTGAACCACCAACCTCTTGGTTTACGGCCAAGCACACTAGTCCACTGGGCCAAACAGGCTGTTGAGTGTTGAAGCAAAAGTGTGTGCATTGCAAATGGATTTGGAGTCCCAGGGGCGCGGCCGCTGTGCGCCCGTAGCCAATGGTGAAGATTCCAGGGGGGTGCTTAAGAGTGGGTACCCGGGTTCGGATGGAGAGCCGGGTTGTGGGTTTAGCTGGCTTCGGGCCTGGCACCCCGGTGGGGGCCCAAGGCTCCCTGGGTCCGCGTGGAGAGCCGGGCAAACCGGCTTTCTGCTGTCCACACTTAGTAGATTTTTACACTCGTACCCCGGAAGTCACGTTAGAGGCTGGCCCATGCCACCCCCTCCCCCGTGGGTTACCCGGGTCCGGGTGGAGAGCCGGGTTCCCACTTTAGCCGAGTTCTGAGTGGGCACCCCGGCAGGGTGACAAGGCTCCCAGGGGCCGCGTGGAGAGCCGGGCAAAACGCCACATTGTGTGTCTTTCACGCTTTTCATGCTTTTCCACGCTTTGAAGATTTTTCACTTGCACTCCGGAATTCATGTACTCCTTCCGTCCCCCTCCCCCTCGGCCGCACCCCCGCCAACAAGTTCGTGCTGCACATGATCTGGTGTTTTGTCATTCAGTCTGCCGACATGAAAAAGCTTACAGCACCTGGTATTCCCAGGCAGTCTCCCATCCAAGTACTGACCAGGCCCTACCCTGCTTAGCTTCCGAGATCGGACGAGATCGGGCGTGTTCAGGGTGGTATGGCCGTAAGCGACAGCAGAGGAGGCCGGCACGGCTCATGTACACAGCAGATGGCTTTGGCCAATGGCTTTCATGAAAAAGCTTACGGCACCTGGTATTCCCAGGCAGTCTCCCATCCAAGTACTGACCAGGCCCTACCCTGCTTAGCTTCCGAGATCGGACGAGATCGGGCGTGTTCAGGGTGGTATGGCCGTAAGCGGCAGCAGAGGAGGCCGGCACGGCTCATGTACATAGCAGATGGCTTTGGCCAATGGCTTTCATGAAAAAGCTTACGGCACCTGGTATTCCCAGGCAGTCTCCCATCCAAGTACTGACCAGGCCCTACCCTGCTTAGCTTCCGAGATCGGACGAGATCGGGCGTGTTCAGGGTGGTATGGCCGTAAGCGACAGCTGAGAAGGCCGGCACGGCTCATGTACACAGCAGATGGCTTTGGCCAATGCCTTTCATGAAAAGGCTTACGGCACCTGGTATTCCCAGGCAGTCTCCCATCCAAGTACTGACCAGGCGCTACCCTGCTTAGCTTCCGAGATCGGACGAGATCGGGCGTGTTCAGGGTGGTATGGCCGTAAGCGACAGCAGAGGTGGCCGGCACGGCTCATGTACACAGCAGATGGCTTTGGCCAATGACTTTCATGAAAAAGCTTACGGCACCTGGTATTCCCAGGCAGTCTCCCATCCAAGTACTGACCAGGCCCTACCCTGCTTAGCTTCCGAGATCGGACGAGATCGGGCGTGTTCAGGGTGGTATGGCCGTAAGCGACAGCAGAGGTGGCCGGCACGGCTCATGTACACAGCAGATGGCTTTGGCCAATGCCTTTCATGAAAATGCTTATGGCACCTGGTATTCCCAGGCAGTCTCCCATCCAAGTACTGACCAGGCCCTACCCTGCTTAGCTTCCGAGATCGGACGAGATCGGGCGTGTTCAGGGTGGTATGGCCGTAAGCGACAGCAGAGGTGGCCGGCACGGCTCATGTACACAGCAGATGGCTTTGGCCAATGCCTTTCATGAAAAAGCTTACGGCACCTGGTATTCCCAGGCAGTCTCCCATCCAAGTACTGACCAGGCCCTACCCTGCTTAGCTTCCGAGATCGGACGAGATCGGGCGTGTTCAGGGTGGTATGGCCGTAAGCGACAGCAGTGTTGGCCGGCACGGCTCATGTACACAGCAGATGGCTTTGGCCAAAGCCTTTCATGAAAAAGCGTACGGCACCTGGTATTCCCAGGCAGTCTCCCATCCAAGTACTGACCAGGCCCTATCCTGCTTAGCTTCCGAGATCGGACGAGATCCGGCGTGTTCAGGGTGGTATGGCCGTAAGCGACAGCAGAAGTGGCCGGTACGGCTCATGTACAGTAGATGACAGTACA
>NC_136789.1:320000-322500 GCF_951216825.1 Electrona antarctica | reverse complement strand
GCGAGTGGGAATCGAACTCACAGCCCTCCGCATTAGAGTCAGTTGCATTGACCACTAGTCCATTGCCCGCCCTCCACCCTGAACAGATCAGGATTCTATATAAAGGGATATTAGCTGGGTTTAAATAGAGCTTGAATGTTTAAACAGTACTGGTCGGGATCCTGTTAAAAACGGCATCGTCCCAGAGGTGGATTTGAACCACCAACCTCTTGGTTTACGGCCAAGCACACTAGTCCACTGGGCCAAACAGGCTGTTGAGTGTTGAAGCAAAAGTGTGTGCATTGCAAATGGATTTGGAGTCCCAGGGGCGCGGCCGCTGTGCGCCCGTAGCCAATGGTGAAGATTCCAGGGGGGTGCTTAAGAGTGGGTACCCGGGTTCGGATGGAGAGCCGGGTTGTGGGTTTAGCTGGCTTCGGGCCTGGCACCCCGGTGGGGGCCCAAGGCTCCCTGGGTCCGCGTGGAGAGCCGGGCAAACCGGCTTTCTGCTGTCCACACTTAGTAGATTTTTACACTCGTACCCCGGAAGTCACGTTAGAGGCTGGCCCATGCCACCCCCTCCCCCGTGGGTTACCCGGGTCCGGGTGGAGAGCCGGGTTCCCACTTTAGCCGAGTTCTGAGTGGGCACCCCGGCAGGGTGACAAGGCTCCCAGGGGCCGCGTGGAGAGCCGGGCAAAACGCCACATTGTGTGTCTTTCACGCTTTTCATGCTTTTCCACGCTTTGAAGATTTTTCACTTGCACTCCGGAATTCATGTACTCCTTCCGTCCCCCTCCCCCTCGGCCGCACCCCCGCCAACAAGTTCGTGCTGCACATGATCTGGTGTTTTGTCATTCAGTCTGCCGACATGAAAAAGCTTACAGCACCTGGTATTCCCAGGCAGTCTCCCATCCAAGTACTGACCAGGCCCTACCCTGCTTAGCTTCCGAGATCGGACGAGATCGGGCGTGTTCAGGGTGGTATGGCCGTAAGCGACAGCAGAGGAGGCCGGCACGGCTCATGTACACAGCAGATGGCTTTGGCCAATGGCTTTCATGAAAAAGCTTACGGCACCTGGTATTCCCAGGCAGTCTCCCATCCAAGTACTGACCAGGCCCTACCCTGCTTAGCTTCCGAGATCGGACGAGATCGGGCGTGTTCAGGGTGGTATGGCCGTAAGCGGCAGCAGAGGAGGCCGGCACGGCTCATGTACATAGCAGATGGCTTTGGCCAATGGCTTTCATGAAAAAGCTTACGGCACCTGGTATTCCCAGGCAGTCTCCCATCCAAGTACTGACCAGGCCCTACCCTGCTTAGCTTCCGAGATCGGACGAGATCGGGCGTGTTCAGGGTGGTATGGCCGTAAGCGACAGCTGAGAAGGCCGGCACGGCTCATGTACACAGCAGATGGCTTTGGCCAATGCCTTTCATGAAAAGGCTTACGGCACCTGGTATTCCCAGGCAGTCTCCCATCCAAGTACTGACCAGGCCCTACCCTGCTTAGCTTCCGAGATCGGACGAGATCGGGCGTGTTCAGGGTGGTATGGCCGTAAGCGACAGCAGAGGTGGCCGGCACGGCTCATGTACACAGCAGATGGCTTTGGCCAATGCCTTTCATGAAAAAGCTTACGGCACCTGGTATTCCCAGGCAGTCTCCCATCCAAGTACTGACCAGGCCCTACCCTGCTTAGCTTCCGAGATCGGACGAGATCGGGCGTGTTCAGGGTGGTATGGCCGTAAGCGACAGCAGAGGTGGCCGGCACGGCTCATGTACACAGCAGATGGCTTTGGCCAATGCCTTTCATGAAAAAGCTTACGGCACCTGGTATTCCCAGGCAGTCTCCCATCCAAGTACTGACCAGGCCCTACCCTGCTTAGCTTCCGAGATCGGACGAGATCGGGCGTGTTCAGGGTGGTATGGCCGTAAGCGACAGCAGAGGTGGCCGGCACGGCTCATGTACACAGCAGATGGCTTTGGCCAATGCCTTTCATGAAAAAGCTTACGGCACCTGGTATTCCCAGGCAGTCTCCCATCCAAGTACTGACCAGGCCCTACCCTGCTTAGCTTCCGAGATCGGACGAGATCGGGCGTGTTCAGGGTGGTATGGCCGTAAGCGACAGCAGAGTTGGCCGGCACGGCTCATGTACACAGCAGATGGCTTTGGCCAAAGCCTTTCATGAAAAAGCGTACGGCACCTGGTATTCCCAGGCAGTCTCCCATCCAAGTACTGACCAGGCCCTATCCTGCTTAGCTTCCGAGATCGGACGAGATCCGGCGTGTTCAGGGTGGTATGGCCGTAAGCGACAGCAGAAGTGGCCGGTACGGCTCATGTACAGTAGATGACAGTACATTTCTTTAACCATAGAAACATGGTTAAAACAATATGCGTCAGCCACATCTCTATTTATTACAAACAGGCCGTTTTTTTTTTCTCCATTCAACAAGGCGGAAGAAAGTGCACCGTTCCCGGCGGCACTGCAATGCCGGGTCGATGCGTGGAGTGAACGGAGCAAGCCCCTTTTT
>NC_136789.1:285000-290000 GCF_951216825.1 Electrona antarctica | reverse complement strand
AGAAGTGGCCGGTACGGCTCATGTACAGTAGATGACAGTACATTTCTTTAACCATAGAAACATGGTTAAAACAATATGCGTCAGCAACATCTCTATTTATTACAAACAGGCCGTTTTTTTTTCTCCATTCAACAAGGCGGAAGAAAGTGCACCGTTCCCGGCCGCACTGCAATGCCGGGTCGATGCGTGGAGTGAACGGAGCAAGCCCCTTTTTCAACTCCTGAGTCAAAAAATCCGTTTAATATTTAGTCCCCATATAGGGGACATATCAGATATTAAACTGATAAGAACAGATACTACACTTGATCTTAGCCAAAAGGCCGAGAAGCGATAACCCTCAAACTGACTGCTGTGAAGTCCGCTTCCTAGGCTAACGACATTCCCATCCGGTCTGATACCCACTTAGTCATCACCATATACCCACTTGGGCATTAGCATAACAATGACCTCTGTGACCTCTCTAAGGACCCATTGGTAGATGCTTACAGCACCGTGGAGTATGCAAGCTTGCAGATCTGCAATTTTCATAACATTTCAAAAATGACAAAAGTGGCCCATCCACATGCATGCTTGTAGGTAGCCATTTTCAACAACTTCCGTTGGTCGCAGAGGCTCGGGATTGCCACCGTTGGAAAGCTCGCACCTGAGATAGGGGGGGGGGGGGGGGGGGGAGTGGAGGTGCATGGGCGTCGGTAGTGGGGGTGGGGTAGGCGTTGTTAAAATGTTTAAAAAGTGGAAAAACTGGGACGCTTTGGAGAAGCACAAGGGGGCGCTGCTGTGCAGCAAGCCCTCGGCCGTGCCCCGCCCACATTGGGGGCGTTGTTTTACAATGTGCGTGTGGCCTATCAGAGCGTAGAACAACTCTGGTCTCTCTTCATTACGGATACAAAACTATATGTTGTGTTTGGCCCTACCTCTGGTAGGGGTTTATCAATTGTCTGGGGCCATTGTCACTTGCTCCGCGAGTGGGAATCGAACTCACAGCCCTCCGCATTAGAGTCAGTTGCATTGACCACTAGTCCATTGCCCTGCCTCCACCCTGAACAGATCAGGATTCTATATAAAGGGATATTAGCTGGGTTTAAATAGAGCTTGAATGTTTAAACAGTACTGGTCGGGATCCTGTTAAAAACGGCATCGTCCCAGAGGTGGATTTGAACCACCAACCTCTTGGTTTACGGCCAAGCACACTAGTCCACTGAGCCAAACAGGCTGTTGAGTGTTGAAGCAAAAGTGTGTGCATTGCAAATGGATTTGGAGTCCCAGGGGCGCGGCCGCTGTGCGCCCGTAGCCAATGGTGAAGATTCCAGGGGGGTGCTTAAGAGTGGGTACCCGGGTTCGGATGGAGAGCCGGGTTGTGGGTTTAGCTGGCTTCGGGCCTGGCACCCCGGTGGGGGCCCAAGGCTCCCTGGGTCCGCGTGGAGAGCCGGGCAAACCGGCTTTCTGCTGTCCACACTTAGAAGATTTTTACACTCGTACCCCGGAAGTCACGTTAGAGGCTGGCCCATGCCACCCCCTCCCCCGTGGGTTACCCGGGTCCGGGTGGAGAGCCGGGTTCCCACTTTAGCCGAGTTCTGAGTGGGCACCCCGGCAGGGTGACAAGGCTCCCAGGGGCCGCGTGGAGAGCCGGGCAAAACGCCACATTGTGTGTCTTTCACGCTTTTCATGCTTTTCCACGCTTTGAAGATTTTTCACTTGCACTCCGGAATTCGTGTACTCCTTCCGTCCCCCTCCCCCTCGGCCGCAACCCCGCCAACAAGTTCGTGCTGCACATGATCTGGTGTTTTGTCATTCAGTCTGCCGACATGAAAAAGCTTACAGCACCTGGTATTCCCAGGCAGTCTCCCATCCAAGTACTGACCAGGCCCTACCCTGCTTAGCTTCCGAGATCGGACGAGATCGGGCGTGTTCAGGGTGGTATGGCCGTACGCGACAGCAGAGGAGGCCGGCACGGCTCATGTACACAGCAGATGGCTTTGGCCAATGGCTTTCATGAAAAAGCTTACGGCACCTGGTATTCCCAGGCAGTCTCCCATCCAAGTACTGACCAGGCCCTACCCTGCTTAGCTTCCGAGATCGGACGAGATCGGGCGTGTTCAGGGTGGTATGGCCGTAAGCGACAGCAGAGGTGGCCGGCACGGCTCATGTACACAGCAGATGGCTTTGGCCAATGCCTTTCATGAAAAAGCTTACGGCACCTGGTATTCCCAGGCAGTCTCCCATCCAAGTACTGACCAGGCCCTACCCTGCTTAGCTTCCGAGATCGGACGAGATCGGGCGTGTTCAGGGTGGTATGGCCGTAAGCGACAGCAGAGTTGGCCGGCACGGCTCATGTACACAGCAGATGGCTTTGGCCAAAGCCTTTCATGAAAAAGCGTACGGCACCTGGTATTCCCAGGCAGTCTCCCATCCAAGTACTGACCAGGCCCTATCCTGCTTAGCTTCCGAGATCGGACGAGATCCGGCGTGTTCAGGGTGGTATGGCCGTAAGCGACAGCAGAAGTGGCCGGTACGGCTCATGTACAGTAGATGACAGTACATTTCTTTAACCATAGAAACATGGTTAAAACAATATGCGTCAGCCACATCTCTATTTATTACAAACAGGCCGTTTTTTTTTTCTCCATTCAACAAGGCGGAAGAAAGTGCACCGTTCCCGGCGGCACTGCAATGCCGGGTCGATGCGTGGAGTGAACGGAGCAAGCCCCTTTTTCAACTCCTGAGTCAAAAAATCCGTTTAATATTTAGTCCCCATATAGGGGACATATCAGATATTAAACTGATAAGAACAGATACTACACTTGATCTTAGCCAAAAGGCCGAGAAGCGATAACCCTCAAACTGACTGCTGTGAAGTCCGCTTCCTAGGCTAACGACATTCCCATCCGGTCTGATACCCACTTAGTCATCACCATATACCCACTTGGGCATTAGCATAACAATGACCTCTGTGACCTCTCTAAGGACCCATTGGCAGATGCTTACAGCACCGTGGAGTATGCAAGCTTGCAGATCTGCTATTTTCATAACATTTCAAAAATGACAAAAGTGGCCCATCCACATGCATGCTTGTAGGTAGCCATTTTCAACAACTTCCGTTGGTCGCAGAGGCTCGGGATTGCCACCGTTGGAAAGCTCGCACCTGAGATAGGGGGGGGGGGGGGGGGGGGAGTGGAGGTGCATGGGCGTCGGTAGTGGGGGTGGGGTAGGCGTTGTTAAAATGTTTAAAAAGTGGAAAAACTGGGACGCTTTGGAGAAGCACAAGGGGGCGCTGCTGTGCAGCAAGCCCTCGGCCGTGCCCCGCCCACATTGGGGGCGTTGTTTTAAAATGTGGGTGTGGCCTATCAGAGCGTAGAACAACTCTGGTCTCTCTTCATGACGGATACAAAACTATGGCCCTCATTTATCAATCGAGTGTAAAATCTGCCCCAAATTCGAGTGTAGGATTCGTAGTACACCCACGTTGGGTCGGCATTTACAAAGTGATCGCAGACAGCTGTTTCTTCCTTAATTTCGTTCGGACGTTTATAAATGTGACGGCTGAAATCTATCTGGCACGCCCTATGAAATCAAGCCTCGCCCTCGTTTTTGCGACATGAACAACTGCCATACGACCTGGAAACCATGGTTACAGGAAGAAAAAAAAGGTTCCCTCGCTGCCCCCTCTCTCATACACAGACGCACGCACACGCAACTTGCAACTTGTTGTATCTTAAATAAATAAACCTGCATGAATTAAATAAAGCTGTAAGGCCTACCCTGTCTGTTTCTCCTCTCGCTTCGCTTCCCTTGCTGCCTGCCTCACCCCCCCCCCGCACGCACGCACGCACATATCGCAATTTGCAAGCAACTGTCACTGTGTGTTGTTAGTTGTATATTAAATTATTAAAGTCTTTTTAATTTAATATACAACAAGATATATTAGTGAACGAAAACCTGAACCTGTGAACCATGAATTAAATAACAAATAGGCACACACACGCTGCTGTTTTGCATAGGTGCTCCTCCTGTCCTGTCTGTCTGTCTCTCTCTATCACTGTGGTCCGTCCGTGACCGTGACCAACTGACCATGCACCGCACGTTCGACACTATTTAGATTGCCTCGCAGTCGCTGCAGTGGCTGGGCACTGGTGGTGGTGGGCTGGCTGGGTAGCCTACCTATCTCCGATGCTGTTCCCACTTGCGCTGGCACGGTACATTTGGCATTCGAGCGACGCGTCGGGTTTATTAAACGAGGAGGAGATTGCACATACCGTAACTCCAGAAAGACATCGGCCTGCTGTAGATTAGGCTACAGTAGGCTACCCACGTTGGGACTCTCCGCAGCTGCAGCACTGCACTAGCCTATAGTACTCTCCAACGTCCCGTCATGGAAATATTTCAGCACAGACAGCCCAAATCCTCGCATGTATGCGCTCATGCAAAACACTGTTTAAATGGCTTAAGCATCTAACTTGCAACATTGTTTTTAATTGCGCGATTTTAATTACTTGTAAAGTTGGAAATCTCCTACTAATTTCATATGACACAAAGACACATCTTATATGTATTTAGCCCATATATACCTATACAGTTTTATATAAACATTTTAGGAGTGAATACATATGTTTAGATGCCTGTGACAGCCTCTCAGCTGGTCAAACAATGCTGCTCCGCTGTTCTACGACAGAAAAACAGGTGAGGACAAAGCGTACGACAGCTCCCGACCAGACGTGAGTTTTGTCGGGGCACAAGATCATTTTCAATCTTTGGCGCAAATCGTAAATGCCGAAAATTGCGGTAATTTCGGCGTACACCCATATTTTGGCGTACGCACGGTTGATAAATGAGGGCCTATATGTTGTGTTTGGCCCTACCTCTGGTAGGGGTTTATCAATTGTCTGGGGCCATTGTCACTTGCTCCGCGAGTGGGAATCGAACTCACAGCCCTCCGCATTAGAGTCAGTTGCATTGACCACTAGTCCATTGCCCACCCTCCACCCTGAACAGATCAGGATTCT
>NC_136789.1:277500-282500 GCF_951216825.1 Electrona antarctica | reverse complement strand
TGCAAGCTTGCAGATCTGCAATTTTCATAACATTTCAAAAATGACAAAAGTGGCCCATCCACATGCATGCTTGTAGGTAGCCATTTTCAACAACTTCCGTTGGTCGCAGAGGCTCGGGATTGCCACCGTTGGAAAGCTCGCACCTGAGATAGGGGGGGGGGGGGGGGGGAGTGGAGGTGCATGGGCGTCGGTAGTGGGGGTGGGGTAGGCGTTGTTAAAATGTTTAAAAAGTGGAAAAACTGGGACGCTTTGGAGAAGCACAAGGGGGCGCTGCTGTGCAGCAAGCCCTCGGCCGTGCCCCGCCCACATTGGGGGCGTTGTTTTACAATGTGCGTGTGGCCTATCAGAGCGTAGAACAACTCTGGTCTCTCTTCATGACGGATACAAAACTATATGTTGTGTTTGGCCCTACCTCTGGTAGGGGTTTATCAATTGTCTGGGGCCATTGTCACTTGCTCCGCGAGTGGGAATCGAACTCACAGCCCTCCGCATTAGAGTCAGTTGCATTGACCACTAGTCCATTGCCCTCCCTCCACCCTGAACAGATCAGGATTCTATATAAAGGGATATTAGCTGGGTTTAAATAGAGCTTGAATGTTTAAACAGTACTGGTCGGGATCCTGTTAAAAACGGCATCGTCCCAGAGGTGGATTTGAACCACCAACCTCTTGGTTTACGGCCAAGCACACTAGTCCACTGAGCCAAACAGGCTGTTGAGTGTTGAAGCAAAAGTGTGTGCATTGCAAATGGATTTGGAGTCCCAGGGGCGCGGCCGCTGTGCGCCCGTAGCCAATGGTGAAGATTCCAGGGGGGTGCTTAAGAGTGGGTACCCGGGTTCGGATGGAGAGCCGGGTTGTGGGTTTAGCTGGCTTCGGGCCTGGCACCCCGGTGGGGGCCCAAGGCTCCCTGGGTCCGCGTGGAGAGCCGGGCAAACCGGCTTTCTGCTGTCCACACTTAGAAGATTTTTACACTCGTACCCGGGAAGTCACGTTAGAGGCTGGCCCATGCCACCCCCTCCCCCGTGGGTTACCCGGGTCCGGGTGGAGAGCCGGGTTCCCACTTTAGCCGAGTTCTGAGTGGGCACCCCGGCAGGGTGACAAGGCTCCCAGGGGCCGCGTGGAGAGCCGGGCAAAACGCCACATTGTGTGTCTTTCACGCTTTTCATGCTTTTCCACGCTTTGAAGATTTTTCACTTGCACTCCGGAATTCATGTACTCCTTCCGTCCCCCTCCCCCTCGGCCGCACCCCCGCCAACAAGTTCGTGCTGCACATGATCTGGTGTTTTGTCATTCAGTCTGCCGACATGAAAAAGCTTACAGCACCTGGTATTCCCAGGCAGTCTCCCATCCAAGTACTGACCAGGCCCTACCCTGCTTAGCTTCCGAGATCGGACGAGATCGGGCGTGTTCAGGGTGGTATGGCCGTAAGCGACAGCAGAGGAGGCCGGCACGGCTCATGTACACAGCAGATGGCTTTGGCCAATGGCTTTCATGAAAAAGCTTACGGCACCTGGTATTCCCAGGCAGTCTCCCATCCAAGTACTGACCAGGCCCTACCCTGCTTAGCTTCCGAGATCGGACGAGATCGGGCGTGTTCAGGGTGGTATGGCCGTAAGCGGCAGCAGAGGAGGCCGGCACGGCTCATGTACATAGCAGATGGCTTTGGCCAATGGCTTTCATGAAAAAGCTTACGGCACCTGGTATTCCCAGGCAGTCTCCCATCCAAGTACTGACCAGGCCCTACCCTGCTTAGCTTCCGAGATCGGACGAGATCGGGCGTGTTCAGGGTGGTATGGCCGTAAGCGACAGCTGAGAAGGCCGGCACGGCTCATGTACACAGCAGATGGCTTTGGCCAATGCCTTTCATGAAAAGGCTTACGGCACCTGGTATTCCCAGGCAGTCTCCCATCCAAGTACTGACCAGGCCCTACCCTGCTTAGCTTCCGAGATCGGACGAGATCGGGCGTGTTCAGGGTGGTATGGCCGTAAGCGACAGCAGAGGTGGCCGGCACGGCTCATGTACACAGCAGATGGCTTTGGCCAATGCCTTTCATGAAAAAGCTTACGGCACCTGGTATTCCCAGGCAGTCTCCCATCCAAGTACTGACCAGGCCCTACCCTGCTTAGCTTCCGAGATCGGACGAGATCGGGCGTGTTCAGGGTGGTATGGCCGTAAGCGACAGCAGAGGTGGCCGGCACGGCTCATGTACACAGCAGATGGCTTTGGCCAATGGCTTTCATGAAAAAGCTTACGGCACCTGGTATTCCCAGGCAGTCTCCCATCCAAGTACTGACCAGGCCCTACCCTGCTTAGCTTCCGAGATCGGACGAGATCGGGCGTGTTCAGGGTGGTATGGCCGTAAGCGGCAGCAGAGGAGGCCGGCACGGCTCATGTACACAGCAGATGGCTTTGGCCAATGCCTTTCATGAAAAAGCTTACGGCACCTGGTATTCCCAGGCAGTCTCCCATCCAAGTACTGACCAGGCCCTATCCTGCTTAGCTTCCGAGATCGGACGAGATCCGGCGTGTTCAGGGTGGTATGGCCGTAAGCGACAGCAGAAGTGGCCGGTACGGCTCATGTACAGTAGATGACAGTACATTTCTTTAACCATAGAAACATGGTTAAAACAATATGCGTCAGCAACATCTCTATTTATTACAAACAGGCCGTTTTTTTTTTCCATTCAACAAGGCGGAAGAAAGTGCACCGTTCCCGGCCGCACTGCAATGCCGGGTCGATGCGTGGAGTGAACGGAGCAAGCCCCTTTTTCAACTCCTGAGTCAAAAAATCCGTTTAATATTTAGTCCCCATATAGGGGACATATCAGATATTAAACTGATAAGAACAGATACTACACTTGATCTTAGCCAAAAGGCCGAGAAGCGATAACCCTCAAACTGACTGCTGTGAAGTCCGCTTCCTAGGCTAACGACATTCCCATCCGGTCTGATACCCACTTAGTCATCACCATATACCCACTTGGGCATTAGCATAACAATGACCTCTGTGACCTCTCTAAGGACCCATTGGTAGATGCTTACAGCACCGTGGAGTATGCAAGCTTGCAGATCTGCAATTTTCATAACATTTCAAAAATGACAAAAGTGGCCCATCCACATGCATGCTTGTAGGTAGCCATTTTCAACAACTTCCGTTGGTCGCAGAGGCTCGGGATTGCCACCGTTGGAAAGCTCGCACCTGAGATAGGGGGGGGGGGGGGGGGGGAGTGGAGCTGCATGGGCGTCGGTAGTGGGGGTGGGGTAGGCGTTGTTAAAATGTTTAAAAAGTGGAAAAACTGGGACGCTTTGGAGAAGCACAAGGGGGCGCTGCTGTGCAGCAAGCCCTCGGCCGTGCCCCGCCCACATTGGGGGCGTTGTTTTACAATGTGCGTGTGGCCTATCAGAGCGTAGAACAACTCTGGTCTCTCTTCATGACGGATACAAAACTATATGTTGTGTTTGGCCCTACCTCTGGTAGGGGTTTATCAATTGTCTGGGGCCATTGTCACTTGCTCCGCGAGTGGGAATCGAACTCACAGCCCTCCGCATTAGAGTCAGTTGCATTGACCACTAGTCCATTGCCCTCTCCATCCACCCTGAACAGATCAGGATTCTATATAAAGGGATATTAGCTGGGTTTAAATAGAGCTTGAATGTTTAAACAGTACTGGTCGGGATCCTGTTAAAAACGGCATCGTCCCAGAGGTGGATTTGAACCACCAACCTCTTGGTTTACGGCCAAGCACACTAGTCCACTGAGCCAAACAGGCTGTTGAGTGTTGAAGCAAAAGTGTGTGCATTGCAAATGGATTTGGAGTCCCAGGGGCGCGGCCGCTGTGCGCCCGTAGCCAATGGTGAAGATTCCAGGGGGGTGCTTAAGAGTGGGTACCCGGGTTCGGATGGAGAGCCGGGTTGTGGGTTTAGCTGGCTTCGGGCCTGGCACCCCGGTGGGGGCCCAAGGCTCCCTGGGTCCGCGTGGAGAGCCGGGCAAACCGGCTTTCTGCTGTCCACACTTAGAAGATTTTTACACTCGTACCCCGGAAGTCACGTTAGAGGCTGGCCCATGCCACCCCCTCCCCCGTGGGTTACCCGGGTCCGGGTGGAGAGCCGGGTTCCCACTTTAGCCGAGTTCTGAGTGGGCACCCCGGCAGGGTGACAAGGCTCCCAGGGGCCGCGTGGAGAGCCGGGCAAAACGCCACATTGTGTGTCTTTCACGCTTTTCATGCTTTTCCACGCTTTGAAGATTTTTCACTTGCACTCCGGAATTCGTGTACTCCTTCCGTCCCCCTCCCCCTCGGCCGCAACCCCGCCAACAAGTTCGTGCTGCACATGATCTGGTGTTTTGTCATTCAGTCTGCCGACATGAAAAAGCTTACAGCACCTGGTATTCCCAGGCAGTCTCCCATCCAAGTACTGACCAGGCCCTACCCTGCTTAGCTTCCGAGATCGGACGAGATCGGGCGTGTTCAGGGTGGTATGGCCGTACGCGACAGCAGAGGAGGCCGGCACGGCTCATGTACACAGCAGATGGCTTTGGCCAATGGCTTTCATGAAAAAGCTTACGGCACCTGGTATTCCCAGGCAGTCTCCCATCCAAGTACTGACCAGGCCCTACCCTGCTTAGCTTCCGAGATCGGACGAGATCGGGCGTGTTCAGGGTGGTATGGCCGTAAGCGACAGCAGAGGTGGCCGGCACGGCTCATGTACACAGCAGATGGCTTTGGCCAATGCCTTTCATGAAAAAGCTTACGGCACCTGGTATTCCCAGGCAGTCTCCCATCCAAGTACTGACCAGGCCCTACCCTGCTTAGCTTCCGAGATCGGACGAGATCGGGCGTGTTCAGGGTGGTATGGCCGTAAGCGACAGCAGAGTTGGCCGGCACGGCTCATGTACACAGCAGATGGCTTTGGCCAAAGCCTTTCATGAAAAAGCGTACGGCACCTGGTATTCCCAGGCAGTCTCCCATCCAAGTACTGACCAGGCCCTATCCTGCTTAGCT
>NC_136789.1:265000-270000 GCF_951216825.1 Electrona antarctica | reverse complement strand
ACAGCCCTCCGCATTAGAGTCAGTTGCATTGACCACTAGTCAATTGCCCTCCCTCCACCCTGAACAGATCAGGATTCTATATAAAGGGATATTAGCTGGGTTTAAATAGAGCTTGAATGTTTAAACAGTACTGGTCGGGATCCTGTTAAAAACGGCATCGTCCCAGAGGTGGATTTGAACCACCAACCTCTTGGTTTACGGCCAAGCACACTAGTCCACTGAGCCAAACAGGCTGTTGAGTGTTGAAGCAAAAGTGTGTGCTTTGCAAATGGATTTGGAGTCCCAGGGGCGCGGCCGCTGTGCGCCCGTAGCCAATGGTGAAGATTCCAGGGGGGTGCTTAAGAGTGGGTACCCGGGTTCGGATGGAGAGCCGGGTTGTGGGTTTAGCTGGCTTCGGGCCTGGCACCCCGGTGGGGGCCCAAGGCTCCCTGGGTCCGCGTGGAGAGCCGGGCAAACCGGCTTTCTGCTGTCCACACTTAGAAGATTTTTACACTCGTACCCCGGAAGTCACGTTAGAGGCTGGCCCATGCCACCCCCTCCCCCGTGGGTTACCCGGGTCCGGGTGGAGAGCCGGGTTCCCACTTTAGCCGAGTTCTGAGTGGGCACCCCGGCAGGGTGACAAGGCTCCCAGGGGCCGCGTGGAGAGCCGGGCAAAACGCCACATTGTGTGTCTTTCACGCTTTTCATGCTTTTCCACGCTTTGAAGATTTTTCACTTGCACTCCGGAATTCGTGTACTCCTTCCGTCCCCCTACCCCTCGGCCGCAACCCCGCCAACAAGTTCGTGCTGCACATGATCTGGTGTTTTGTCATTCAGTCTGCCGACATGAAAAAGCTTACAGCACCTGGTATTCCCAGGCAGTCTCCCATCCAAGTACTGAACAGGCCCTACCCTGCTTAGCTTCCGAGATCGGACGAGATCGGGCGTGTTCAGGGTGGTATGGCCGTACGCGACAGCAGAGGAGGCCGGCACGGCTCATGTACACAGCAGATGGCTTTGGCCAATGGCTTTCATGAAAAAGCTTACGGCACCTGGTATTCCCAGGCAGTCTCCCATCCAAGTACTGACCAGGCCCTACCCTGCTTAGCTTCCGAGATCGGACGAGATCGGGCGTGTTCAGGGTGGTATGGCCGTAAGCGACGGCAGAGGAGGCCGGCACGGCTCATGTACATAGCAGATGGCTTTGGCCAATGGCTTTCATGAAAAAGCTTACGGCACCTGGTATTCCCAGGCAGTCTCCCATCCAAGTACTGACCAGGCCCTACCCTGCTTAGCTTCCGAGATCGGACGAGATCGGGCGTGTTCAGGGTGGTATGGCCGTAAGCGACAGCTGAGAAGGCCGGCACGGCTCATGTACACAGCAGATGGCTTTGGCCAATGCCTTTCATGAAAAGGCTTACGGCACCTGGTATTCCCAGGCAGTCTCCCATCCAAGTACTGACCAGGCCCTACCCTGCTTAGCTTCCGAGATCGGACGAGTTCAGGGTGGTATGGCCGTAAGCGACAGCAGAGGCGGCCGGCACGGCTCATGTACACAGCAGATGGCTTTGGCCAATGCCTTTCATGAAAAAGCTTACGGCACCTGGTATTCCCAGGCAGTCTCCCATCCAAGTACTGACCAGGCCCTACCCTGCTTAGCTTCCGAGATCGGACGAGATCGGGCGTGTTCAGGGTGGTATGGCCGTAAGCGACAGCAGAGGTGGCCGGCACGGCTCATGTACACAGCAGATGGCTTTGGCCAATGCCTTTCATGAAAATGCTTACGGCACCTGGTATTCCCAGGCAGTCTCCCATCCAAGTACTGACCAGGCCCTACCCTGCTTAGCTTCCGAGATCGGACGAGATCGGGCGTGTTCAGGGTGGTATGGCCGTAAGCGACAGCAGAGGTGGCCGGCACGGCTCATGTACACAGCAGATGGCTTTGGCCAATGCCTTTCATGAAAAAGCTTACGGCACCTGGTATTCCCAGGCAGTCTCCCATCCAAGTACTGACCAGGCCCTACCCTGCTTAGCTTCCGAGATCGGACGAGATCGGGCGTGTTCAGGGTGGTATGGCCGTAAGCGACAGCAGAGTTGGCCGGCACGGCTCATGTACACAGCAGATGGCTTTGGCCAAAGCCTTTCATGAAAAAGCGTACGGCACCTGGTATTCCCAGGCAGTCTCCCATCCAAGTACTGACCAGGCCCTATCCTGCTTAGCTTCCGAGATCGGACGAGATCCGGCGTGTTCAGGGTGGTATGGCCGTAAGCGACAGCAGAAGTGGCCGGTACGGCTCATGTACAGTAGATGACAGTACATTTCTTTAACCATAGAAACATGGTTAAAACAATATGCGTCAGCAACATCTCTATTTATTACAAACAGGCCGGTTTTTTTTTCCATTCAACAAGGCGGAAGAAAGTGCACCGTTCCCGGCGGCACTGCAATGCCGGGTCGATGCGTGGAGTGAACGGAGCAAGCCCCTTTTTCAACTCCTGAGTCAAAAAATCCGTTTAATATTTAGTCCCCATATAGGGGACATATCAGATATTAAACTGATAAGAACAGATACTACACTTGATCTTAGCCAAAAGGCCGAGAAGCGATAACCCTCAAACTGACTGCTGTGAAGTCCGCTTCCTAGGCTAACGACATTCCCATCCGGTCTGATACCCACTTAGTCATCACCATATACCCACTTGGGCATTAGCATAACAATGACCTCTGTGACCTCTCTAAGGACCCATTGGTAGATGCTTACAGCACCGTGGAGTATGCAAGCTTGCAGATCTGCAATTTTCATAACATTTCAAAAATGACAAAAGTGGCCCATCCACATGCATGCTTGTAGGTAGCCATTTTCAACAACTTCCGTTGGTCGCAGAGGCTCGGGATTGCCACCGTTGGAAAGCTCGCACCTGAGATAGGGGGGGGGGGGGGGGGGGAGTGGAGGTGCATGGGCGTCGGTAGTGGGGGTGGGGTAGGCGTTGTTAAAATGTTTAAAAAGTGGAAAAACTGGGACGCTTTGGAGAAGCACAAGGGGGCGCTGCTGTGCAGCAAGCCCTCGGCCGTGCCCCGCCCACATTGGGGGCGTTGTTTTACAATGTGCGTGTGGCCTATCAGAGCGTAGAACAACTCTGGTCTCTCTTCATGACGGATACAAAACTATATGTTGTGTTTGGCCCTACCTCTGGTAGGGGTTTATCAATTGTCTGGGGCCATTGTCACTTGCTCCGCGAGTGGGAATCGAACTCACAGCCCTCCGCATTAGAGTCAGTTGCATTGACCACTAGTCCATTGCCCTCCCTCCACCCTGAACAGATCAGGATTCTATATAAAGGGATATTAGCTGGGTTTAAATAGAGCTTGAATGTTTAAACAGTACTGGTCGGGATCCTGTTAAAAACGGCATCGTCCCAGAGGTGGATTTGAACCACCAACCTCTTGGTTTACGGCCAAGCACACTAGTCCACTGAGCCAAACAGGCTGTTGAGTGTTGAAGCAAAAGTGTGTGCTTTGCAAATGGATTTGGAGTCCCAGGGGCGCGGCCGCTGTGCGCCCGTAGCCAATGGTGAAGATTCCAGGGGGGTGCTTAAGAGTGGGTACCCGGGTTCGGATGGAGAGCCGGGTTGTGGGTTTAGCTGGCTTCGGGCCTGGCACCCCGGTGGGGGCCCAAGGCTCCCTGGGTCCGCGTGGAGAGCCGGGCAAACCGGCTTTCTGCTGTCCACACTTAGAAGATTTTTACACTCGTACCCCGGAAGTCACGTTAGAGGCTGGCCCATGCCACCCCCTCCCCCGTGGGTTACCCGGGTCCGGGTGGAGAGCCGGGTTCCCACTTTAGCCGAGTTCTGAGTGGGCACCCCGGCAGGGTGACAAGGCTCCCAGGGGCCGCGTGGAGAGCCGGGCAAAACGCCACATTGTGTGTCTTTCACGCTTTTCATGCTTTTCCACGCTTTGAAGATTTTTCACTTGCACTCCGGAATTCGTGTACTCCTTCCGTCCCCCTCCCCCTCGGCCGCAACCCCGCCAACAAGTTCGTGCTGCACATGATCTGGTGTTTTGTCATTCAGTCTGCCGACATGAAAAAGCTTACAGCACCTGGTATTCCCAGGCAGTCTCCCATCCAAGTACTGACCAGGCCCTACCCTGCTTAGCTTCCGAGATCGGACGAGATCGGGCGTGTTCAGGGTGGTATGGCCGTACGCGACAGCAGAGGAGGCCGGCACGGCTCATGTACACAGCAGATGGCTTTGGCCAATGGCTTTCATGAAAAAGCTTACGGCACCTGGTATTCCCAGGCAGTCTCCCATCCAAGTACTGACCAGGCCCTACCCTGCTTAGCTTCCGAGATCGGACGAGATCGGGCGTGTTCAGGGTGGTATGGCCGTAAGCGACAGCTGAGAAGGCCGGCACGGCTCATGTACATAGCAGATGGCTTTGGCCAATGCCTTTCATGAAAAGGCTTACGGCACCTGGTATTCCCAGGCAGTCTCCCATCCAAGTACTGACCAGGCCCTACTCTGCTTAGCTTCCGAGATCGGACGAGTTCAGGGTGGTATGGCCGTAAGCGACAGCAGAAGTGGCCGGTACGGCTCATGTACAGTAGATGACAGTACATTTCTTTAACCATAGAAACATGGTTAAAACAATATGCGTCAGCAACATCTCTATTTATTACAAACAGGCCGGTTTTTTTTTTCCATTCAACAAGGCGGAAGAAAGTGCACCGTTCCCGGCGGCACTGCAATGCCGGGTCGATGCGTGGAGTGAACGGAGCAAGCCCCTTTTTCAACTCCTGAGTCAAAAAATCCGTTTAATATTTAGTCCCCATATAGGGGACATATCAGATATTAAACTGATAAGAACAGATACTACACTTGATCTTAGCCAAAAGGCCGAGAAGCGATAACCCTCAAACTGACTGCTGTGAAGTCCGCTTCCTAGGCTAACGACATTCCCATCCGGTCTGATACCCACTTAGTCATCACCATATACCCACTTGGGCATTAGCATAACAATG
>NC_136789.1:257500-260000 GCF_951216825.1 Electrona antarctica | reverse complement strand
AGGCAGTCTCCCATCCAAGTACTGACCAGGCCCTACCCTGCTTAGCTTCCGAGATCGGACGAGATCGGGCGTGTTCAGGGTGGTATGGCCGTAAGCGACAGCTGAGAAGGCCGGCACGGCTCATGTACACAGCAGATGGCTTTGGCCAATGCCTTTCATGAAAAGGCTTACGGCACCTGGTATTCCCAGGCAGTCTCCCATCCAAGTACTGACCAGGCCCTACCCTGCTTAGCTTCCGAGATCGGACGAGTTCAGGGTGGTATGGCCGTAAGCGACAGCAGAGGTGGCCGGCACGGCTCAAGTACACAGCAGATGGCTTTGGCCAATGCCTTTCATGAAAAAGCTTACGGCACCTGGTATTCCCAGGCAGTCTCCCATCCAAGTACTGACCAGGCCCTACCCTGCTTAGCTTCCGAGATCGGACGAGATCGGGCGTGTTCAGGGTGGTATGGCCGTAAGCGACAGCAGAGGTGGCCGGCACGGCTCATGTACACAGCAGATGGCTTTGGCCAATGCCTTTCATGAAAATGCTTACGGCACCTGGTATTCCCAGGCAGTCTCCCATCCAAGTACTGACCAGGCCCTACCCTGCTTAGCTTCCGAGATTGGACGAGATCGGGCGTGTTCAGGGTGGTATGGCCGTAAGCGACAGCAGAGGTGGCCGGCACGGCTCATGTACACAGCAGATGGCTTTGGCCAATGCCTTTCATGAAAAAGCTTACGGCACCTGGTATTCCCAGGCAGTCTCCCATCCAAGTACTGACCAGGCCCTACCCTGCTTAGCTTCCGAGATCGGACGAGATCGGGCGTGTTCAGGGTGGTATGGCCGTAAGCGACAGCAGAGTTGGCCGGCACGGCTCATGTACACAGCAGATGGCTTTGGCCAAAGCCTTTCATGAAAAAGCGTACGGCACCTGGTATTCCCAGGCAGTCTCCCATCCAAGTACTGACCAGGCCCTATCCTGCTTAGCTTCCGAGATCGGACGAGATCCGGCGTGTTCAGGGTGGTATGGCCGTAAGCGACAGCAGAAGTGGCCGGTACGGCTCATGTACAGTAGATGACAGTACATTTCTTTAACCATAGAAACATGGTTAAAACAATATGCGTCAGCAACATCTCTATTTATTACAAACAGGCCGTTTTTTTTTTCTATTCAACAAGGCGGAAGAAAGTGCACCGTTCCCGGCGGCACTGCAATGCCGGGTCGATGCGTGGAGTGAACGGAGCAAGCCCCTTTTTCAACTCCTGAGTCAAAAAATCCGTTTAATATTTAGTCCCCATATAGGGGACATATCAGATATTAAACTGATAAGAACAGATACTACACTTGATCTTAGCCAAAAGGCCGAGAAGCGATAACCCTCAAACTGACTGCTGTGAAGTCCGCTTCCTAGGCTAACGACATTCCCATCCGGTCTGATACCCACTTAGTCATCACCATATACCCACTTGGGCATTAGCATAACAATGACCTCTGTGACCTCTCTAAGGACCCATTGGTAGATGCTTACAGCACCGTGGAGTATGCAAGCTTGCAGATCTGCAATTTTCATAACATTTCAAAAATGACAAAAGTGGCCCATCCACATGCATGCTTGTAGGTAGCCATTTTCAACAACTTCCGTTGGTCGCAGAGGCTCGGGATTGCCACCGTTGGAAAGCTCGCACCTGAGATAGGGGGGGGGGGGGGGGAGGAGTGGAGGTGCATGGGCGTCGGTAGTGGGGGTGGGGTAGGCGTTGTTAAAATGTTTAAAAAGTGGAAAAACTGGGACGCTTTGGAGAAGCACAAGGGGGCGCTGCTGTGCAGCAAGCCCTCGGCCGTGCCCCGCCCACATTGGGGGCGTTGTTTTACAATGTGCGTGTGGCCTATCAGAGCGTAGAACAACTCTGGTCTCTCTTCATGACGGATACAAAACTATATGTTGTGTTTGGCCCTACCTCTGGTAGGGGTTTATCAATTGTCTGGGGCCATTGTCACTTGCTCCGCGAGTGGGAATCGAACTCACAGCCCTCCGCATTAGAGTCAGTTGCATTGACCACTAGTCCATTGCCCGCCCTCCACCCTGAACAGATCAGGATTCTATATAAAGGGATATTAGCTGGGTTTAAATAGAGCTTGAATGTTTAAACAGTACTGGTCGGGATCCTGTTAAAAACGGCATCGTCCCAGAGGTGGATTTGAACCACCAACCTCTTGGTTTACGGCCAAGCACACTAGTCCACTGAGCCAAACAGGCTGTTGAGTGTTGAAGCAAAAGTGTGTGCATTGCAAATGGATTTGGAGTCCCAGGGGCGCGGCCGCTGTGCGCCCGTAGCCAATGGTGAAGATTCCAGGGGGGTGCTTAAGAGTGGGTACCCGGGTTCGGATGGAGAGCCGGGTTGTGGGTTTAGCTGGCTTCGGGCCTGGCACCCCGGTGGGGGCCCAAGGCTCCCTGGGTCCGCGTGGAGAGCCGGGCAAACCGGCTTTCTGCTGTCCACACTTAGAAGATTTTTACACTC
>NC_136789.1:247500-250000 GCF_951216825.1 Electrona antarctica | reverse complement strand
GCACGGCTCATGTACATAGCAGATGGCTTTGGCCAATGGCTTTCATGAAAAAGCTTACGGCACCTGGTATTCCCAGGCAGTCTCCCATCCAAGTACTGACCAGGCCCTACCCTGCTTAGCTTCCGAGATCGGACGAGATCGGGCGTGTTCAGGGTGGTATGGCCGTAAGCGACAGCTGAGAAGGCCGGCACGGCTCATGTACACAGCAGATGGCTTTGGCCAATGCCTTTCATGAAAAGGCTTACGGCACCTGGTATTCCCAGGCAGTCTCCCATCCAAGTACTGACCAGGCCCTACCCTGCTTAGCTTCCGAGATCGGACGAGTTCAGGGTGGTATGGCCGTAAGCGACAGCAGAGGTGGCCGGCACGGCTCATGTACACAGCAGATGGCTTTGGCCAATGCCTTTCATGAAAAAGCTTACGGCACCTGGTATTCCCAGGCAGTCTCCCATCCAAGTACTGACCAGGCCCTACCCTGCTTAGCTTCCGAGATCGGACGAGATCGGGCGTGTTCAGGGTGGTATGGCCGTAAGCGACAGCAGAGGTGGCCGGCACGGCTCATGTACACAGCAGATGGCTTTGGCCAATGCCTTTCATGAAAATGCTTACGGCACCTGGTATTCCCAGGCAGTCTCCCATCCAAGTACTGACCAGGCCCTACCCTGCTTAGCTTCCGAGATCGGACGAGATCGGGCGTGTTCAGGGTGGTATGGCCGTAAGCGACAGCAGAGGTGGCCGGCACGGCTCATGTACACAGCAGATGGCTTTGGCCAATGCCTTTCATGAAAAAGCTTACGGCACCTGGTATTCCCAGGCAGTCTCCCATCCAAGTACTGACCAGGCCCTACCCTGCTTAGCTTCCGAGATCGGACGAGATCGGGCGTGTTCAGGGTGGTATGGCCGTAAGCGACAGCAGAGTTGGCCGGCACGGCTCATGTACACAGCAGATGGCTTTGGCCAAAGCCTTTCATGAAAAAGCGTACGGCACCTGGTATTCCCAGGCAGTCTCCCATCCAAGTACTGACCAGGCCCTATCCTGCTTAGCTTCCGAGATCGGACGAGATCCGGCGTGTTCAGGGTGGTATGGCCGTAAGCGACAGCAGAAGTGGCCGGTACGGCTCATGTACAGTAGATGACAGTACATTTCTTTAACCATAGAAACATGGTTAAAACAATATGCGTCAGCAACATCTCTATTTATTACAAACAGGCCGGTTTTTTTTTCCATTCAACAAGGCGGAAGAAAGTGCACCGTTCCCGGCGGCACTGCAATGCCGGGTCGATGCGTGGAGTGAACGGAGCAAGCCCCTTTTTCAACTCCTGAGTCAAAAAATCTGTTTAATATTTAGTCCCCATATAGGGGACATATCAGATATTAAACTGATAAGAACAGATACTACACTTGATCTTAGCCAAAAGGCCGAGAAGCGATAACCCTCAAACTGACTGCTGTGAAGTCCGCTTCCTAGGCTAACGACATTCCCATCCGGTCTGATACCCACTTAGTCATCACCATATACCCACTTGGGCATTAGCATAACAATGACCTCTGTGACCTCTCTAAGGACCCATTGGTAGATGCTTACAGCACCGTGGAGTATGCAAGCTTGCAGATCTGCAATTTTCATAACATTTCAAAAATGACAAAAGTGGCCCATCCACATGCATGCTTGTAGGTAGCCATTTTCAACAACTTCCGTTGGTCGCAGAGGCTCGGGATTGCCACCGTTGGAAAGCTCGCACCTGAGATAGGGGGGGGGGGGGGGGAGTGGAGGTGCATGGGCGTCGGTAGTGGGGGTGGGGTAGGCGTTGTTAAAATGTTTAAAAAGTGGAAAAACTGGGACGCTTTGGAGAAGCACAAGGGGGCGCTGCTGTGCAGCAAGCCCTCGGCCGTGCCCCGCCCACATTGGGGGCGTTGTTTTACAATGTGCGTGTGGCCTATCAGAGCGTAGAACAACTCTGGTCTCTCTTCATGACGGATACAAAACTATATGTTGTGTTTGGCCCTACCTCTGGTAGGGGTTTATCAATTGTCTGGGGCCATTGTCACTTGCTCCGCGAGTGGGAATCGAACTCACAGCCCTCCGCATTAGAGTCAGTTGCATTGACCACTAGTCCATTGCCCTCCCTCCACCCTGAACAGATCAGGATTCTATATAAAGGGATATTAGCTGGGTTTAAATAGAGCTTGAATGTTTAAACAGTACTGGTCGGGATCCTGTTAAAAACGGCATCGTCCCAGAGGTGGATTTGAACCACCAACCTCTTGGTTTACGGCCAAGCACACTAGTCCACTGAGCCAAACAGGCTGTTGAGTGTTGAAGCAAAAGTGTGTGCTTTGCAAATGGATTTGGAGTCCCAGGGGCGCGGCCGCTGTGCGCCCGTAGCCAATGGTGAAGATTCCAGGGGGGTGCTTAAGAGTGGGTACCCGGGTTCGGATGGAGAGCCGGGTTGTGGGTTTAGCTGGCTTCGGGCCTGGCACCCCGGTGGGGGCCCAAGG
>NC_136789.1:242500-245000 GCF_951216825.1 Electrona antarctica | reverse complement strand
CAACTCTGGTCTCTCTTCATGACGGATACAAAACTATATGTTGTGTTTGGCCCTACCTCTGGTAGGGGTTTATCAATTGTCTGGGGCCATTGTCACTTGCTCCGCGAGTGGGAATCGAACTCACAGCCCTCCGCATTAGAGTCAGTTGCATTGACCACTAGTCCATTGCCCTCCCTCCACCCTGAACAGATCAGGATTCTATATAAAGGGATATTAGCTGGGTTTAAATAGAGCTTGAATGTTTAAACAGTACTGGTCGGGATCCTGTTAAAAACGGCATCGTCCCAGAGGTGGATTTGAACCACCAACCTCTTGGTTTACGGCCAAGCACACTAGTCCACTGAGCCAAACAGGCTGTTGAGTGTTGAAGCAAAAGTGTGTGCTTTGCAAATGGATTTGGAGTCCCAGGGGCGCGGCCGCTGTGCGCCCGTAGCCAATGGTGAAGATTCCAGGGGGGTGCTTAAGAGTGGGTACCCGGGTTCGGATGGAGAGCCGGGTTGTGGGTTTAGCTGGCTTCGGGCCTGGCACCCCGGTGGGGGCCCAAGGCTCCCTGGGTCCGCGTGGAGAGCCGGGCAAACCGGCTTTCTGCTGTCCACACTTAGAAGATTTTTACACTCGTACCCCGGAAGTCACGTTAGAGGCTGGCCCATGCCACCCCCTCCCCCGTGGGTTACCCGGGTCCGGGTGGAGAGCCGGGTTCCCACTTTAGCCGAGTTCTGAGTGGGCACCCCGGCAGGGTGACAAGGCTCCCAGGGGCCGCGTGGAGAGCCGGGCAAAACGCCACATTGTGTGTCTTTCACGCTTTTCATGCTTTTCCACGCTTTGAAGATTTTTCACTTGCACTCCGGAATTCGTGTACTCCTTCCGTCCCCCTCCCCCTCGGCCGCAACCCCGCCAACAAGTTCGTGCTGCACATGATCTGGTGTTTTGTCATTCAGTCTGCCGACATGAAAAAGCTTACAGCACCTGGTATTCCCAGGCAGTCTCCCATCCAAGTACTGACCAGGCCCTACCCTGCTTAGCTTCCGAGATCGGACGAGATCGGGCGTGTTCAGGGTGGTATGGCCGTACGCGACAGCAGAGGAGGCCGGCACGGCTCATGTACACAGCAGATGGCTTTGGCCAATGGCTTTCATGAAAAAGCTTACGGCACCTGGTATTCCCAGGCAGTCTCCCATCCAAGTACTGACCAGGCCCTACCCTGCTTAGCTTCCGAGATCGGACGAGATCGGGCGTGTTCAGGGTGGTATGGCCGTAAGCGACGGCAGAGGAGGCCGGCACGGCTCATGTACATAGCAGATGGCTTTGGCCAATGGCTTTCATGAAAAAGCTTACGGCACCTGGTATTCCCAGGCAGTCTCCCATCCAAGTACTGACCAGGCCCTACCCTGCTTAGCTTCCGAGATCGGACGAGATCGGGCGTGTTCAGGGTGGTATGGCCGTAAGCGACAGCTGAGAAGGCCGGCACGGCTCATGTACACAGCAGATGGCTTTGGCCAATGCCTTTCATGAAAAGGCTTACGGCACCTGGTATTCCCAGGCAGTCTCCCATCCAAGTACTGACCAGGCCCTACCCTGCTTAGCTTCCGAGATCGGACGAGTTCAGGGTGGTATGGCCGTAAGCGACAGCAGAGGTGGCCGGCACGGCTCATGTACACAGCAGATGGCTTTGGCCAATGCCTTTCATGAAAAAGCTTACGGCACCTGGTATTCCCAGGCAGTCTCCCATCCAAGTACTGACCAGGCCCTACCCTGCTTAGCTTCCGAGATCGGACGAGATCGGGCGTGTTCAGGGTGGTATGGCCGTAAGCGACAGCAGAGGTGGCCGGCACGGCTCATGTACACAGCAGATGGCTTTGGCCAATGCCTTTCATGAAAATGCTTACGGCACCTGGTATTCCCAGGCAGTCTCCCATCCAAGTACTGACCAGGCCCTACCCTGCTTAGCTTCCGAGATCGGACGAGATCGGGCGTGTTCAGGGTGGTATGGCCGTAAGCGACAGCAGAGGTGGCCGGCACGGCTCATGTACACAGCAGATGGCTTTGGCCAATGCCTTTCATGAAAAAGCTTACGGCACCTGGTATTCCCAGGCAGTCTCCCATCCAAGTACTGACCAGGCCCTACCCTGCTTAGCTTCCGAGATCGGACGAGATCGGGCGTGTTCAGGGTGGTATGGCCGTAAGCGACAGCAGAGTTGGCCGGCACGGCTCATGTACACAGCAGATGGCTTTGGCCAAAGCCTTTCATGAAAAAGCGTACGGCACCTGGTATTCCCAGGCAGTCTCCCATCCAAGTACTGACCAGGCCCTATCCTGCTTAGCTTCCGAGATCGGACGAGATCCGGCGTGTTCAGGGTGGTATGGCCGTAAGCGACAGCAGAAGTGGCCGGTACGGCTCATGTACAGTAGATGACAGTACATTTCTTTAACCATAGAAACATGGTTAAAACAATATGCGTCAGCAACATCTCTATTTATTACAAACAGGCCGGTTTTTTTT
>NC_136789.1:235000-237500 GCF_951216825.1 Electrona antarctica | reverse complement strand
GAGATCGGGCGTGTTCAGGGTGGTATGGCCGTAAGCGACGGCAGAGGAGGCCGGCACGGCTCATGTACATAGCAGATGGCTTTGGCCAATGGCTTTCATGAAAAAGCTTACGGCACCTGGTATTCCCAGGCAGTCTCCCATCCAAGTACTGACCAGGCCCTACCCTGCTTAGCTTCCGAGATCGGACGAGATCGGGCGTGTTCAGGGTGGTATGGCCGTAAGCGACAGCTGAGAAGGCCGGCACGGCTCATGTACACAGCAGATGGCTTTGGCCAATGCCTTTCATGAAAAGGCTTACGGCACCTGGTATTCCCAGGCAGTCTCCCATCCAAGTACTGACCAGGCCCTACCCTGCTTAGCTTCCGAGATCGGACGAGTTCAGGGTGGTATGGCCGTAAGCGACAGCAGAGGTGGCCGGCACGGCTCATGTACACAGCAGATGGCTTTGGCCAATGCCTTTCATGAAAAAGCTTACGGCACCTGGTATTCCCAGGCAGTCTCCCATCCAAGTACTGACCAGGCCCTACCCTGCTTAGCTTCCGAGATCGGACGAGATCGGGCGTGTTCAGGGTGGTATGGCCGTAAGCGACAGCAGAGGTGGCCGGCACGGCTCATGTACACAGCAGATGGCTTTGGCCAATGCCTTTCATGAAAATGCTTACGGCACCTGGTATTCCCAGGCAGTCTCCCATCCAAGTACTGACCAGGCCCTACCCTGCTTAGCTTCCGAGATCGGACGAGATCGGGCGTGTTCAGGGTGGTATGGCCGTAAGCGACAGCAGAGGTGGCCGGCACGGCTCATGTACACAGCAGATGGCTTTGGCCAATGCCTTTCATGAAAAAGCTTACGGCACCTGGTATTCCCAGGCAGTCTCCCATCCAAGTACTGACCAGGCCCTACCCTGCTTAGCTTCCGAGATCGGACGAGATCGGGCGTGTTCAGGGTGGTATGGCCGTAAGCGACAGCAGAGTTGGCCGGCACGGCTCATGTACACAGCAGATGGCTTTGGCCAAAGCCTTTCATGAAAAAGCGTACGGCACCTGGTATTCCCAGGCAGTCTCCCATCCAAGTACTGACCAGGCCCTATCCTGCTTAGCTTCCGAGATCGGACGAGATCCGGCGTGTTCAGGGTGGTATGGCCGTAAGCGACAGCAGAAGTGGCCGGTACGGCTCATGTACAGTAGATGACAGTACATTTCTTTAACCATAGAAACATGGTTAAAACAATATGCGTCAGCAACATCTCTATTTATTACAAACAGGCCGGTTTTTTTTTCCATTCAACAAGGCGGAAGAAAGTGCACCGTTCCCGGCGGCACTGCAATGCCGGGTCGATGCGTGGAGTGAACGGAGCAAGCCCCTTTTTCAACTCCTGAGTCAAAAAATCCGTTTAATATTTAGTCCCCATATAGGGGACATATCAGATATTAAACTGATAAGAACAGATACTACACTTGATCTTAGCCAAAAGGCCGAGAAGCGATAACCCTCAAACTGACTGCTGTGAAGTCCGCTTCCTAGGCTAACGACATTCCCATCCGGTCTGATACCCACTTAGTCATCACCATATACCCACTTGGGCATTAGCATAACAATGACCTCTGTGACCTCTCTAAGGACCCATTGGTAGATGCTTACAGCACCGTGGAGTATGCAAGCTTGCAGATCTGCAATTTTCATAACATTTCAAAAATGACAAAAGTGGCCCATCCACATGCATGCTTGTAGGTAGCCATTTTCAACAACTTCCGTTGGTCGCAGAGGCTCGGGATTGCCACCGTTGGAAAGCTCGCACCTGAGATAGGGGGGGGGGGGGGGGGAGTGGAGGTGCATGGGCGTCGGTAGTGGGGGTGGGGTAGGCGTTGTTAAAATGTTTAAAAAGTGGAAAAACTGGGACGCTTTGGAGAAGCACAAGGGGGCGCTGCTGTGCAGCAAGCCCTCGGCCGTGCCCCGCCCACATTGGGGGCGTTGTTTTACAATGTGCGTGTGGCCTATCAGAGCGTAGAACAACTCTGGTCTCTCTTCATGACGGATACAAAACTATATGTTGTGTTTGGCCCTACCTCTGGTAGGGGTTTATCAATTGTCTGGGGCCATTGTCACTTGCTCCGCGAGTGGGAATCGAACTCACAGCCCTCCGCATTAGAGTCAGTTGCATTGACCACTAGTCCATTGCCCTCCCTCCACCCTGAACAGATCAGGATTCTATATAAAGGGATATTAGCTGGGTTTAAATAGAGCTTGAATGTTTAAACAGTACTGGTCGGGATCCTGTTAAAAACGGCATCGTCCCAGAGGTGGATTTGAACCACCAACCTCTTGGTTTACGGCCAAGCACACTAGTCCACTGAGCCAAACAGGCTGTTGAGTGTTGAAGCAAAAGTGTGTGCTTTGCAAATGGATTTGGAGTCCCAGGGGCGCGGCCGCTGTGCGCCCGTAGCCAATGGTGAAGATTCCAGGGGGGTGCTTAAGAGTGGGTACCCGGGTTCGGATGGAGAG
>NC_136789.1:230000-232500 GCF_951216825.1 Electrona antarctica | reverse complement strand
CGCCCACATTGGGGGCGTTGTTTTACAATGTGCGTGTGGCCTATCAGAGCGTAGAACAACTCTGGTCTCTCTTCATGACGGATACAAAACTATATGTTGTGTTTGGCCCTACCTCTGGTAGGGGTTTATCAATTGTCTGGGGCCATTGTCACTTGCTCCGCGAGTGGGAATCGAACTCACAGCCCTCCGCATTAGAGTCAGTTGCATTGACCACTAGTCCATTGCCCTCCCTCCACCCTGAACAGATCAGGATTCTATATAAAGGGATATTAGCTGGGTTTAAATAGAGCTTGAATGTTTAAACAGTACTGGTCGGGATCCTGTTAAAAACGGCATCGTCCCAGAGGTGGATTTGAACCACCAACATCTTGGTTTACGGCCAAGCACACTAGTCCACTGAGCCAAACAGGCTGTTGAGTGTTGAAGCAAAAGTGTGTGCTTTGCAAATGGATTTGGAGTCCCAGGGGCGCGGCCGCTGTGCGCCCGTAGCCAATGGTGAAGATTCCAGGGGGGTGCTTAAGAGTGGGTACCCGGGTTCGGATGGAGAGCCGGGTTGTGGGTTTAGCTGGCTTCGGGCCTGGCACCCCGGTGGGGGCCCAAGGCTCCCTGGGTCCGCGTGGAGAGCCGGGCAAACCGGCTTTCTGCTGTCCACACTTAGAAGATTTTTACACTCGTACCCCGGAAGTCACGTTAGAGGCTGGCCCATGCCACCCCCTCCCCCGTGGGTTACCCGGGTCCGGGTGGAGAGCCGGGTTCCCACTTTAGCCGAGTTCTGAGTGGGCACCCCGGCAGGGTGACAAGGCTCCCAGGGGCCGCGTGGAGAGCCGGGCAAAACGCCACATTGTGTGTCTTTCACGCTTTTCATGCTTTTCCACGCTTTGAAGATTTTTCACTTGCACTCCGGAATTCGTGTACTCCTTCCGTCCCCCTCCCCCTCGGCCGCAACCCCGCCAACAAGTTCGTGCTGCACATGATCTGGTGTTTTGTCATTCAGTCTGCCGACATGAAAAAGCTTACAGCACCTGGTATTCCCAGGCAGTCTCCCATCCAAGTACTGACCAGGCCCTACCCTGCTTAGCTTCCGAGATCGGACGAGATCGGGCGTGTTCAGGGTGGTATGGCCGTACGCGACAGCAGAGGAGGCCGGCACGGCTCATGTACACAGCAGATGGCTTTGGCCAATGGCTTTCATGAAAAAGCTTACGGCACCTGGTATTCCCAGGCAGTCTCCCATCCAAGTACTGACCAGGCCCTACCCTGCTTAGCTTCCGAGATCGGACGAGATCGGGCGTGTTCAGGGTGGTATGGCCGTAAGCGACGGCAGAGGAGGCCGGCACGGCTCATGTACATAGCAGATGGCTTTGGCCAATGGCTTTCATGAAAAAGCTTACGGCACCTGGTATTCCCAGGCAGTCTCCCATCCAAGTACTGACCAGGCCCTACCCTGCTTAGCTTCCGAGATCGGACGAGATCGGGCGTGTTCAGGGTGGTATGGCCGTAAGCGACAGCTGAGAAGGCCGGCACGGCTCATGTACACAGCAGATGGCTTTGGCCAATGCCTTTCATGAAAAGGCTTACGGCACCTGGTATTCCCAGGCAGTCTCCCATCCAAGTACTGACCAGGCCCTACCCTGCTTAGCTTCCGAGATCGGACGAGTTCAGGGTGGTATGGCCGTAAGCGACAGCAGAGGTGGCCGGCACGGCTCATGTACACAGCAGATGGCTTTGGCCAATGCCTTTCATGAAAAAGCTTACGGCACCTGGTATTCCCAGGCAGTCTCCCATCCAAGTACTGACCAGGCCCTACCCTGCTTAGCTTCCGAGATCGGACGAGATCGGGCGTGTTCAGGGTGGTATGGCCGTAAGCGACAGCAGAGGTGGCCGGCACGGCTCATGTACACAGCAGATGGCTTTGGCCAATGCCTTTCATGAAAATGCTTACGGCACCTGGTATTCCCAGGCAGTCTCCCATCCAAGTACTGACCAGGCCCTACCCTGCTTAGCTTCCGAGATCGGACGAGATCGGGCGTGTTCAGGGTGGTATGGCCGTAAGCGACAGCAGAGTTGGCCGGCACGGCTCATGTACACAGCAGATGGCTTTGGCCAAAGCCTTTCATGAAAAAGCGTACGGCACCTGGTATTCCCAGGCAGTCTCCCATCCAAGTACTGACCAGGACCTATCCTGCTTAGCTTCCGAGATCGGACGAGATCCGGCGTGTTCAGGGTGGTATGGCCGTAAGCGACAGCAGAAGTGGCCGGTACGGCTCATGTACAGTAGATGACAGTACATTTCTTTAACCATAGAAACATGGTTAAAACAATATGCGTCAGCAACATCTCTATTTATTACAAACAGGCCGTTTTTTTTTTCCATTCAACAAGGCGGAAGAAAGTGCACCGTTCCCGGCGGCACTGCAATGCCGGGTCGATGCGTGGAGTGAACGGAGCAAGCCCCTTTTTCAACTCCTGAGTAAAAAAATCCGTTTAATATTTAGTCCCC
>NC_136789.1:222500-225000 GCF_951216825.1 Electrona antarctica | reverse complement strand
GCAGTCTCCCATCCAAGTACTGACCAGGCCCTACCCTGCTTAGCTTCCGAGATCGGACGAGATCGGGCGTGTTCAGGGTGGTATGGCCGTAAGCGACGGCAGAGGAGGCCGGCACGGCTCATGTACATAGCAGATGGCTTTGGCCAATGGCTTTCATGAAAAAGCTTACGGCACCTGGTATTCCCAGGCAGTCTCCCATCCAAGTACTGACCAGGCCCTACCCTGCTTAGCTTCCGAGATCGGACGAGATCGGGCGTGTTCAGGGTGGTATGGCCGTAAGCGACAGCTGAGAAGGCCGGCACGGCTCATGTACACAGCAGATGGCTTTGGCCAATGCCTTTCATGAAAAGGCTTACGGCACCTGGTATTCCCAGGCAGTCTCCCATCCAAGTACTGACCAGGCCCTACCCTGCTTAGCTTCCGAGATCGGACGAGTTCAGGGTGGTATGGCCGTAAGCGACAGCAGAGGTGGCCGGCACGGCTCATGTACACAGCAGATGGCTTTGGCCAATGCCTTTCATGAAAAAGCTTACGGCACCTGGTATTCCCAGGCAGTCTCCCATCCAAGTACTGACCAGGCCCTACCCTGCTTAGCTTCCGAGATCGGACGAGATCGGGCGTGTTCAGGGTGGTATGGCCGTAAGCGACAGCAGAGGTGGCCGGCACGGCTCATGTACACAGCAGATGGCTTTGGCCAATGCCTTTCATGAAAATGCTTACGGCACCTGGTATTCCCAGGCAGTCTCCCATCCAAGTACTGACCAGGCCCTACCCTGCTTAGCTTCCGAGATCGGACGAGATCGGGCGTGTTCAGGGTGGTATGGCCGTAAGCGACAGCAGAGTTGGCCGGCACGGCTCATGTACACAGCAGATGGCTTTGGCCAAAGCCTTTCATGAAAAAGCGTACGGCACCTGGTATTCCCAGGCAGTCTCCCATCCAAGTACTGACCAGGCCCTATCCTGCTTAGCTTCCGAGATCGGACGAGATCCGGCGTGTTCAGGGTGGTATGGCCGTAAGCGACAGCAGAAGTGGCCGGTACGGCTCATGTACAGTAGATGACAGTACATTTCTTTAACCATAGAAACATGGTTAAAACAATATGCGTCAGCAACATCTCTATTTATTACAAACAGGCCGTTTTTTTTTTCCATTCAACAAGGCGGAAGAAAGTGCACCGTTCCCGGCGGCACTGCAATGCCGGGTCGATGCGTGGAGTGAACGGAGCAAGCCCCTTTTTCAACTCCTGAGTAAAAAAATCCGTTTAATATTTAGTCCCCATATAGGGGACATATCAGATATTAAACTGATAAGAACAGATACTACACTTGATCTTAGCCAAAAGGCCGAGAAGCGATAACCCTCAAACTGACTGCTGTGAAGTCCGCTTCCTAGGCTAACGACATTCCCATCCGGTCTGATACCCACTTAGTCATCACCATATACCCACTTGGGCATTAGCATAACAATGACCTCTGTGACCTCTCTAAGGACCCATTGGTAGATGCTTACAGCACCGTGGAGTATGCAAGCTTGCAGATCTGCTATTTTCATAACATTTCAAAAATGACAAAAGTGGCCCATCCACATGCATGCTTGTAGGTAGCCATTTTCAACAACTTCCGTTGGTCGCAGAGGCTCGGGATTGCCACCGTTGGAAAGCTCGCACCTGAGATAGGGGGGGGGGGGGGGGGGGGAGTGGAGGTGCATGGGCGTCGGTAGTGGGGGTGGGGTAGGTGTTGTTAAAATGTTTAAAAAGTGGAAAAACTGGGACGCTTTGGAGAAGCACAAGGGGGCGCTGCTGTGCAGCAAGCCCTCGGCCGTGCCCCGCCCACATTGGGGGCGTTGTTTTACAATGTGCGTGTGGCCTATCAGAGCGTAGAACAACTCTGGTCTCTCTTCATGACGGATACAAAACTATATGTTGTGTTTGGCCCTACCTCTGGTAGGGGTTTATCAATTGTCTGGGGCCATTGTCACTTGCTCCGCGAGTGGGAATCGAACTCACAGCCCTCCGCATTAGAGTCAGTTGCATTGACCACTAGTCCATTGCCCTCCCTCCACCCTGAACAGATCAGGATTCTATATAAAGGGATATTAGCTGGGTTTAAATAGAGCTTGAATGTTTAAACAGTACTGGTCGGGATCCTGTTAAAAACGGCATCGTCCCAGAGGTGGATTTGAACCACCAACATCTTGGTTTACGGCCAAGCACACTAGTCCACTGAGCCAAACAGGCTGTTGAGTGTTGAAGCAAAAGTGTGTGCTTTGCAAATGGATTTGGAGTCCCAGGGGCGCGGCCGCTGTGCGCCCGTAGCCAATGGTGAAGATTCCAGGGGGGTGCTTAAGAGTGGGTACCCGGGTTCGGATGGAGAGCCGGGTTGTGGGTTTAGCTGGCTTCGGGCCTGGCACCCCGGTGGGGGCCCAAGGCTCCCTGGGTCCGCGTGGAGAGCCGGGCAAACCGGCTTTCTGCTGTCCACACTTAGAAGATTTTTACACTCG
>NC_136789.1:212500-215000 GCF_951216825.1 Electrona antarctica | reverse complement strand
CCGCGTGGAGAGCCGGGCAAACCGGCTTTCTGCTGTCCACACTTAGAAGATTTTTACACTCGTACCCCGGAAGTCACGTTAGAGGCTGGCCCATGCCACCCCCTCCCCCGTGGGTTACCCGGGTCCGGGTGGAGAGCCGGGTTCCCACTTTAGCCGAGTTCTGAGTGGGCACCCCGGCAGGGTGACAAGGCTCCCAGGGGCCGCGTGGAGAGCCGGGCAAAACGCCACATTGTGTGTCTTTCACGCTTTTCATGCTTTTCCACGCTTTGAAGATTTTTCACTTGCACTCCGGAATTCGTGTACTCCTTCCGTCCCCCTCCCCCTCGGCCGCAACCCCGCCAACAAGTTCGTGCTGCACATGATCTGGTGTTTTGTCATTCAGTCTGCCGACATGAAAAAGCTTACAGCACCTGGTATTCCCAGGCAGTCTCCCATCCAAGTACTGACCAGGCCCTACCCTGCTTAGCTTCCGAGATCGGACGAGATCGGGCGTGTTCAGGGTGGTATGGCCGTACGCGACAGCAGAGGAGGCCGGCACGGCTCATGTACACAGCAGATGGCTTTGGCCAATGGCTTTCATGAAAAAGCTTACGGCACCTGGTATTCCCAGGCAGTCTCCCATCCAAGTACTGACCAGGCCCTACCCTGCTTAGCTTCCGAGATCGGACGAGATCGGGCGTGTTCAGGGTGGTATGGCCGTAAGCGACGGCAGAGGAGGCCGGCACGGCTCATGTACATAGCAGATGGCTTTGGCCAATGGCTTTCATGAAAAAGCTTACGGCACCTGGTATTCCCAGGCAGTCTCCCATCCAAGTACTGACCAGGCCCTACCCTGCTTAGCTTCCGAGATCGGACGAGATCGGGCGTGTTCAGGGTGGTATGGCCGTAAGCGACAGCTGAGAAGGCCGGCACGGCTCATGTACACAGCAGATGGCTTTGGCCAATGCCTTTCATGAAAAGGCTTACGGCACCTGGTATTCCCAGGCAGTCTCCCATCCAAGTACTGACCAGGCCCTACCCTGCTTAGCTTCCGAGATCGGACGAGTTCAGGGTGGTATGGCCGTAAGCGACAGCAGAGGTGGCCGGCACGGCTCATGTACACAGCAGATGGCTTTGGCCAATGCCTTTCATGAAAAAGCTTACGGCACCTGGTATTCCCAGGCAGTCTCCCATCCAAGTACTGACCAGGCCCTACCCTGCTTAGCTTCCGAGATCGGACGAGATCGGGCGTGTTCAGGGTGGTATGGCCGTAAGCGACAGCAGAGGTGGCCGGCACGGCTCATGTACACAGCAGATGGCTTTGGCCAATGCCTTTCATGAAAATGCTTACGGCACCTGGTATTCCCAGGCAGTCTCCCATCCAAGTACTGACCAGGCCCTACCCTGCTTAGCTTCCGAGATCGGACGAGATCGGGCGTGTTCAGGGTGGTATGGCCGTAAGCGACAGCAGAGTTGGCCGGCACGGCTCATGTACACAGCAGATGGCTTTGGCCAAAGCCTTTCATGAAAAAGCGTACGGCACCTGGTATTCCCAGGCAGTCTCCCATCCAAGTACTGACCAGGCCCTATCCTGCTTAGCTTCCGAGATCGGACGAGATCCGGCGTGTTCAGGGTGGTATGGCCGTAAGCGACAGCAGAAGTGGCCGGTACGGCTCATGTACAGTAGATGACAGTACATTTCTTTAACCATAGAAACATGGTTAAAACAATATGCGTCAGCAACATCTCTATTTATTACAAACAGGCCGTTTTTTTTTTCCATTCAACAAGGCGGAAGAAAGTGCACCGTTCCCGGCGGCACTGCAATGCCGGGTCGATGCGTGGAGTGAACGGAGCAAGCCCCTTTTTCAACTCCTGAGTAAAAAAATCCGTTTAATATTTAGTCCCCATATAGGGGACATATCAGATATTAAACTGATAAGAACAGATACTACACTTGATCTTAGCCAAAAGGCCGAGAAGCGATAACCCTCAAACTGACTGCTGTGAAGTCCGCTTCCTAGGCTAACGACATTCCCATCCGGTCTGATACCCACTTAGTCATCACCATATACCCACTTGGGCATTAGCATAACAATGACCTCTGTGACCTCTCTAAGGACCCATTGGTAGATGCTTACAGCACCGTGGAGTATGCAAGCTTGCAGATCTGCAATTTTCATAACATTTCAAAAATGACAAAAGTGGCCCATCCACATGCATGCTTGTAGGTAGCCATTTTCAACAACTTCCGTTGGTCGCAGAGGCTCGGGATTGCCACCGTTGGAAAGCTCGCACCTGAGATAGGGGGGGGGGGGGGGGGGGGGTGGAGGTGCATGGGCGTCGGTAGTGGGGGTGGGGTAGGCGTTGTTAAAATGTTTAAAAAGTGGAAAAACTGGGACGCTTTGGAGAAGCACAAGGGGGCGCTGCTGTGCAGCAAGCCCTCGGCCGTGCCCCGCCCACATTGGGGGCGTTGTTTTACAATGTGCGTGTGGCCTATCAGAGCGTAGAACAACTCTGG
>NC_136789.1:205000-207500 GCF_951216825.1 Electrona antarctica | reverse complement strand
AAAGCTTACGGCACCTGGTATTCCCAGGCAGTCTCCCATCCAAGTACTGACCAGGCCCTACCCTGCTTAGCTTCCGAGATCGGACGAGATCGGGCGTGTTCAGGGTGGTATGGCCGTAAGCGACAGCTGAGAAGGCCGGCACGGCTCATGTACACAGCAGATGGCTTTGGCCAATGCCTTTCATGAAAAGGCTTACGGCACCTGGTATTCCCAGGCAGTCTCCCATCCAAGTACTGACCAGGCCCTACCCTGCTTAGCTTCCGAGATCGGACGAGTTCAGGGTGGTATGGCCGTAAGCGACAGCAGAGGTGGCCGGCACGGCTCATGTACACAGCAGATGGCTTTGGCCAATGCCTTTCATGAAAAAGCTTACGGCACCTGGTATTCCCAGGCAGTCTCCCATCCAAGTACTGACCAGGCCCTACCCTGCTTAGCTTCCGAGATCGGACGAGATCGGGCGTGTTCAGGGTGGTATGGCCGTAAGCGACAGCAGAGGTGGCCGGCACGGCTCATGTACACAGCAGATGGCTTTGGCCAATGCCTTTCATGAAAATGCTTACGGCACCTGGTATTCCCAGGCAGTCTCCCATCCAAGTACTGACCAGGCCCTACCCTGCTTAGCTTCCGAGATCGGACGAGATCGGGCGTGTTCAGGGTGGTATGGCCGTAAGCGACAGCAGAGTTGGCCGGCACGGCTCATGTACACAGCAGATGGCTTTGGCCAAAGCCTTTCATGAAAAAGCGTACGGCACCTGGTATTCCCAGGCAGTCTCCCATCCAAGTACTGACCAGGCCCTATCCTGCTTAGCTTCCGAGATCGGACGAGATCCGGCGTGTTCAGGGTGGTATGGCCGTAAGCGACAGCAGAAGTGGCCGGTACGGCTCATGTACAGTAGATGACAGTACATTTCTTTAACCATAGAAACATGGTTAAAACAATATGCGTCAGCAACATCTCTATTTATTACAAACAGGCCGTTTTTTTTTTCCATTCAACAAGGCGGAAGAAAGTGCACCGTTCCCGGCGGCACTGCAATGCCGGGTCGATGCGTGGAGTGAACGGAGCAAGCCCCTTTTTCAACTCCTGAGTAAAAAAATCCGTTTAATATTTAGTCCCCATATAGGGGACATATCAGATATTAAACTGATAAGAACAGATACTACACTTGATCTTAGCCAAAA
The DNA here is from genome assembly GCF_951216825.1 of Electrona antarctica. Taxonomy (NCBI): domain Eukaryota; kingdom Metazoa; phylum Chordata; class Actinopteri; order Myctophiformes; family Myctophidae; genus Electrona; species Electrona antarctica. The sequence continues at coordinate 206,318 of NC_136789.1, read as the reverse complement.
GGCCGAGAAGCGATAACCCTCAAACTGACTGCTGTGAAGTCCGCTTCCTAGGCTAACGACATTCCCATCCGGTCTGATACCCACTTAGTCATCACCATATACCCACTTGGGCATTAGCATAACAATGACCTCTGTGACCTCTCTAAGGACCCATTGGTAGATGCTTACAGCACCGTGGAGTATGCAAGCTTGCAGATCTGCAATTTTCATAACATTTCAAAAATGACAAAAGTGGCCCATCCACATGCATGCTTGTAGGTAGCCATTTTCAACAACTTCCGTTGGTCGCAGAGGCTCGGGATTGCCACCGTTGGAAAGCTCGCACCTGAGATAGGGGGGGGGGGGGGGGGGGGGTGGAGGTGCATGGGCGTCGGTAGTGGGGGTGGGGTAGGCGTTGTTAAAATGTTTAAAAAGTGGAAAAACTGGGACGCTTTGGAGAAGCACAAGGGGGCGCTGCTGTGCAGCAAGCCCTCGGCCGTGCCCCGCCCACATTGGGGGCGTTGTTTTACAATGTGCGTGTGGCCTATCAGAGCGTAGAACAACTCTGGTCTCTCTTCATGACGGATACAAAACTATATGTTGTGTTTGGCCCTACCTCTGGTAGGGGTTTATCAATTGTCTGGGGCCATTGTCACTTGCTCCGCGAGTGGGAATCGAACTCACAGCCCTCCGCATTAGAGTCAGTTGCATTGACCACTAGTCCATTGCCCTCCCTCCACCCTGAACAGATCAGGATTCTATATAAAGGGATCCTGTTAAAAACGGCATCGTCCCAGAGGTGGATTTGAACCACCAACCTCATGGTTTACGGCCAAGCACACTAGTCCACTGAGCCAAACAGGCTGTTGAGTGTTGAAGCAAAAGTGTGTGCATTGCAAATGGATTTGGAGTCCCAGGGGCGCGGCCGCTGTGCGCCCGTAGCCAATGGTGAAGATTCCAGGGGGGTGCTTAAGAGTGGGTACCCGGGTTCGGATGGAGAGCCGGGTTGTGGGTTTAGCTGGCGTCGGGCCTGGCACCCCGGTGGGGGCCCAAGGCTCCCTGGGTCCGCGTGGAGAGCCGGGCAAACCGGCTTTCTGCTGTCCACACTTAGAAGATTTTTACACTCGTACCCCGGAAGTCACGTTAGAGGCTGGCCCATGCCACCCCCTCCCCCGTGGGTTACCCGGGTCCGGGTGGAGAGCCGGGTTCCCACTTTAGCCGAGTTCTGAGTGGGCACCCCGGCAGGGTGACAAGGCTCCCAGGGGCCGCGTGGAGAGCCGGGCAAAACGCCACATTGTGTGTCTTTCACGCTTTTCATGCTTTTCCACGCTTTGAAGAT
>NC_136789.1:192500-195000 GCF_951216825.1 Electrona antarctica | reverse complement strand
CCCACTTGGGCATTAGCATAACAATGACCTCTGTGACCTCTCTAAGGACCCATTGGTAGATGCTTACAGCACCGTGGAGTATGCAAGCTTGCAGATCTGCAATTTTCATAACATTTAAAAAATGACAAAAGTGGCCCATCCACATGCATGCTTGTAGGTAGCCATTTTCAACAACTTCCGTTGGTCGCAGAGGCTCGGGATTGCCACCGTTGGAAAGCTCGCACCTGAGATAGGGGGGGGGGGGGGGGAGTGGAGGTGCATGGGCGTCGGTAGTGGGGGTGGGGTAGGCGTTGTTAAAATGTTTAAAAAGTGGAAAAACTGGGACGCTTTGGAGAAGCACAAGGGGGCGCTGCTGTGCAGCAAGCCCTCGGCCGTGCCCCGCCCACATTGGGGGCGTTGTTTTACAATGTGCGTGTGGCCTATCAGAGCGTAGAACAACTCTGGTCTCTCTTCATGACGGATACAAAACTATATGTTGTGTTTGGCCCTACCTCTGGTAGGGGTTTATCAATTGTCTGGGGCCATTGTCACTTGCTCCGCGAGTGGGAATCGAACTCACAGCCCTCCGCATTAGAGTCAGTTGCATTGACCACTAGTCCATTGCCCTCCCTCCACCCTGAACAGATCAGGATTCTATATAAAGGGATATTAGCTGGGTTTAAATAGAGCTTGAATGTTTAAACAGTACTGGTCGGGATCCTGTTAAAAACGGCATCGTCCCAGAGGTGGATTTGAACCACCAACCTCTTGGTTTACGGCCAAGCACACTAGTCCACTGAGCCAAACAGGCTGTTGAGTGTTGAAGCAAAAGTGTGTGCTTTGCAAATGGATTTGGAGTCCCAGGGGCGCGGCCGCTGTGCGCCCGTAGCCAATGGTGAAGATTCCAGGGGGGTGCTTAAGAGTGGGTACCCGGGTTCGGATGGAGAGCCGGGTTGTGGGTTTAGCTGGCTTCGGGCCTGGCACCCCGGTGGGGGCCCAAGGCTCCCTGGGTCCGCGTGGAGAGCCGGGCAAACCGGCTTTCTGCTGTCCACACTTAGAAGATTTTTACACTCGTACCCCGGAAGTCACGTTAGAGGCTGGCCCATGCCACCCCCTCCCCCGTGGGTTACCCGGGTCCGGGTGGAGAGCCGGGTTCCCACTTTAGCCGAGTTCTGAGTGGGCACCCCGGCAGGGTGACAAGGCTCCCAGGGGCCGCGTGGAGAGCCGGGCAAAACGCCACATTGTGTGTCTTTCACGCTTTTCATGCTTTTCCACGCTTTGAAGATTTTTCACTTGCACTCCGGAATTCGTGTACTCCTTCCGTCCCCCTCCCCCTCGGCCGCAACCCCGCCAACAAGTTCGTGCTGCACATGATCTGGTGTTTTGTCATTCAGTCTGCCGACATGAAAAAGCTTACAGCACCTGGTATTCCCAGGCAGTCTCCCATCCAAGTACTGACCAGGCCCTACCCTGCTTAGCTTCCGAGATCGGACGAGATCGGGCGTGTTCAGGGTGGTATGGCCGTACGCGACAGCAGAGGAGGCCGGCACGGCTCATGTACACAGCAGATGGCTTTGGCCAATGGCTTTCATGAAAAAGCTTACGGCACCTGGTATTCCCAGGCAGTCTCCCATCCAAGTACTGACCAGGCCCTACCCTGCTTAGCTTCCGAGATCGGACGAGATCGGGCGTGTTCAGGGTGGTATGGCCGTAAGCGACGGCAGAGGAGGCCGGCACGGCTCATGTACATAGCAGATGGCTTTGGCCAATGGCTTTCATGAAAAAGCTTACGGCACCTGGTATTCCCAGGCAGTCTCCCATCCAAGTACTGACCAGGCCCTACCCTGCTTAGCTTCCGAGATCGGACGAGATCGGGCGTGTTCAGGGTGGTATGGCCGTAAGCGACAGCTGAGAAGGCCGGCACGGCTCATGTACACAGCAGATGGCTTTGGCCAATGCCTTTCATGAAAAGGCTTACGGCACCTGGTATTCCCAGGCAGTCTCCCATCCAAGTACTGACCAGGCCCTACCCTGCTTAGCTTCCGAGATCGGACGAGTTCAGGGTGGTATGGCCGTAAGCGACAGCAGAGGTGGCCGGCACGGCTCATGTACACAGCAGATGGCTTTGGCCAATGCCTTTCATGAAAAAGCTTACGGCACCTGGTATTCCCAGGCAGTCTCCCATCCAAGTACTGACCAGGCCCTACCCTGCTTAGCTTCCGAGATCGGACGAGATCGGGCGTGTTCAGGGTGGTATGGCCGTAAGCGACAGCAGAGGTGGCCGGCACGGCTCATGTACACAGCAGATGGCTTTGGCCAATGCCTTTCATGAAAATGCTTACGGCACCTGGTATTCCCAGGCAGTCTCCCATCCAAGTACTGACCAGGCCCTACCCTGCTTAGCTTCCGAGATCGGACGAGATCGGGCGTGTTCAGGGTGGTATGGCCGTAAGCGACAGCAGAGTTGGCCGGCACGGCTCATGTACACAGCAGATGGCTTTGGCCAAAGCCTTTCATGAAA
>NC_136789.1:180000-185000 GCF_951216825.1 Electrona antarctica | reverse complement strand
TCCCTTCTCCCCGTCCAGATGCCCATCTCGTCCTTCTCCTGCGTCACCCAGTCGTTGGGACACACTCCTCCATACCCACTTAGAAACGCCGCAATGTCCTCGGTGGCCACATGTGGGTTGTACATGTGGACCGTGACAACTCTTTGTTTTTTCATCCCCAAATATATTACATCCACATGTCTTAGTGGCTCCTCTCCTCTCTTCCGCCAGTATACAACAAACACTTTGTGTACCTTTTTTTCCACGTGGAAAGTCACATCAAACCCTCTCCCCAGAGGATTGTCTTGTAGGCACATAATGTCCTCTACCTTTACATTTAGCAGCCCGATCAAAATGTCCGTCGTGAAAGTTTTCCTCTCCACCGGGACGCCCTTCTTCCATCTGAACCGCAGCGTGTTCTTTACTTCAGTTCCGTCGTTCATCCTCTCTGTCAAAAACCTTCCTTTAAGCCAGCTTAATCCTCCTCATCCACTTCCCGTACTTCTGATTTTAGCCAAAAGGCCGAGAAGCGATAACCCTCAAACTGACTGCTGTGAAGTCCGCTTCCTAGGCTAACGACATTCCCATCCGGTCTGATACCCACTTAGTCATCACCATATACCCACTTGGGCATTAGCATAACAATGACCTCTGTGACCTCTCTAAGGACCCATTGGTAGATGCTTACAGCACCGTGGAGTATGCAAGCTTGCAGATCTGCAATTTTCATAACATTTCAAAAATGACAAAAGTGGCCCATCCACATGCATGCTTGTAGGTAGCCATTTTCAACAACTTCCGTTGGTCGCAGAGGCTCGGGATTGCCACCGTTGGAAAGCTCGCACCTGAGATAGGGGGGGGGGGGGGGGGGGGGGGGGAGTGGAGGTGCATGGGCGTCGGTAGTGGGGGTGGGGTAGGCGTTGTTAAAATGTTTAAAAAGTGGAAAAACTGGGACGCTTTGGAGAAGCACAAGGGGGCGCTGCTGTGCAGCAAGCCCTCGGCCGTGCCCCGCCCACATTGGGGGCGTTGTTTTACAATGTGCGTGTGGCCTATCAGAGCGTAGAACAACTCTGGTCTCTCTTCATGACGGATACAAAACTATATGTTGTGTTTGGCCCTACCTCTGGTAGGGGTTTATCAATTGTCTGGGGCCATTGTCACTTGCTCCGCGAGTGGGAATCGAACTCACAGCCCTCCGCATTAGAGTCAGTTGCATTGACCACTAGTCCATTGCCCACCCTCCACCCTGAACAGATCAGGATTCTATATAAAGGGATATTAGCTGGGTTTAAATAGAGCTTGAATGTTTAAACAGTACTGGTCGGGATCCTGTTAAAAACGGCATCGTCCCAGAGGTGGATTTGAACCACCAACCTCTTGGTTTACGGCCAAGCACACTAGTCCACTGAGCCAAACAGGCTGTTGAGTGTTGAAGCAAAAGTGTGTGCATTGCAAATGGATTTGGAGTCCCAGGGGCGCGGCCGCTGTGCGCCCGTAGCCAATGGTGAAGATTCCAGGGGGGTGCTTAAGAGTGGGTACCCGGGTTCGGATGGAGAGCCGGGTTGTGGGTTTAGCTGGCTTCGGGCCTGGCACCCCGGTGGGGGCCCAAGGCTCCCTGGGTCCGCGTGGAGAGCCGGGCAAACCGGCTTTCTGCTGTCCACACTTAGAAGATTTTTACACTCGTACCCCGGAAGTCACGTTAGAGGCTGGCCCATGCCACCCCCTCCCCCGTGGGTTACCCGGGTCCGGGTGGAGAGCCGGGTTCCCACTTTAGCCGAGTTCTGAGTGGGCACCCCGGCAGGGTGACAAGGCTCCCAGGGGCCGCGTGGAGAGCCGGGCAAAACGCCACATTGTGTGTCTTTCACGCTTTTCATGCTTTTCCACGCTTTGAAGATTTTTCACTTGCACTCCGGAATTCGTGTACTCCTTCCGTCCCCCTCCCCCTCGGCCGCAACCCCGCCAACAAGTTCGTGCTGCACATGATCTGGTGTTTTGTCATTCAGTCTGCCGACATGAAAAAGCTTACAGCACCTGGTATTCCCAGGCAGTCTCCCATCCAAGTACTGACCAGGCCCTACCCTGCTTAGCTTCCGAGATCGGACGAGATCGGGCGTGTTCAGGGTGGTATGGCCGTACGCGACAGCAGAGGAGGCCGGCACGGCTCATGTACACAGCAGATGGCTTTGGCCAATGGCTTTCATGAAAAAGCTTACGGCACCTGGTATTCCCAGGCAGTCTCCCATCCAAGTACTGACCAGGCCCTACCCTGCTTAGCTTCCGAGATCGGACGAGATCGGGCGTGTTCAGGGTGGTATGGCCGTAAGCGACGGCAGAGGAGGCCGGCACGGCTCATGTACATAGCAGATGGCTTTGGCCAATGGCTTTCATGAAAAAGCTTACGGCACCTGGTATTCCCAGGCAGTCTCCCATCCAAGTACTGACCAGGCCCTACCCTGCTTAGCTTCCGAGATCGGACGAGATCGGGCGTGTTCAGGGTGGTATGGCCGTAAGCGACAGCTGAGAAGGCCGGCACGGCTCATGTACACAGCAGATGGCTTTGGCCAATGCCTTTCATGAAAAGGCTTACGGCACCTGGTATTCCCAGGCAGTCTCCCATCCAAGTACTGACCAGGCCCTACCCTGCTTAGCTTCCGAGATCGGACGAGATCGGGCGTGTTCAGGGTGGTATGGCCGTAAGCGACAGCTGAGAAGGCCGGCACGGCTCATGTACACAGCAGATGGCTTTGGCCAATGCCTTTCATGAAAAGGCTTACGGCACCTGGTATTCCCAGGCAGTCTCCCATCCAAGTACTGACCAGGCCCTACCCTGCTTAGCTTCCGAGATCGGACGAGTTCAGGGTGGTATGGCCGTAAGCGACAGCAGAGGTGGCCGGCACGGCTCAAGTACACAGCAGATGGCTTTGGCCAATGCCTTTCATGAAAAAGCTTACAGCACCTGGTATTCCCAGGCAGTCTCCCATCCAAGTACTGACCAGGCCCTACCCTGCTTAGCTTCCGAGATCGGACGAGATCGGGCGTGTTCAGGGTGGTATGGCCGTAAGCGACAGCAGAGGTGGCCGGCACGGCTCATGTACACAGCAGATGGCTTTGGCCAATGCCTTTCATGAAAATGCTTACGGCACCTGGTATTCCCAGGCAGTCTCCCATCCAAGTACTGACCAGGCCCTACCCTGCTTAGCTTCCGAGATCGGACGAGATCGGGCGTGTTCAGGGTGGTATGGCCGTAAGCGACAGCAGAGGTGGCCGGCACGGCTCATGTACACAGCAGATGGCTTTGGCCAATGCCTTTCATGAAAAAGCTTACGGCACCTGGTATTCCCAGGCAGTCTCCCATCCAAGTACTGACCAGGCCCTACCCTGCTTAGCTTCCGAGATCGGACGAGATCGGGCGTGTTCAGGGTGGTATGGCCGTAAGCGACAGCAGAGTTGGCCGGCACGGCTCATGTACACAGCAGATGGCTTTGGCCAAAGCCTTTCATGAAAAAGCGTACGGCACCTGGTATTCCCAGGCAGTCTCCCATCCAAGTACTGACCAGGCCCTATCCTGCTTAGCTTCCGAGATCGGACGAGATCCGGCGTGTTCAGGGTGGTATGGCCGTAAGCGACAGCAGAAGTGGCCGGTACGGCTCATGTACAGTAGATGACAGTACATTTCTTTAACCATAGAAACATGGTTAAAACAATATGCGTCAGCAACATCTCTATTTATTACAAACAGGCCGTTTTTTTTTCCCATTCAACAAGGCGGAAGAAAGTGCACCGTTCCCGGCGGCACTGCAATGCCGGGTCGATGCGTGGAGTGAACGGAGCAAGCCCCTTTTTCAACTCCTGAGTCAAAAAATCCGTTTAATATTTAGTCCCCATATAGGGGACATATCAGATATTAAACTGATAAGAACAGATACTACACTTGATCTTAGCCAAAAGGCCGAGAAGCGATAACCCTCAAACTGACTGCTGTGAAGTCCGCTTCCTAGGCTAACGACATTCCCATCCGGTCTGATACCCACTTAGTCATCACCATATACCCACTTGGGCATTAGCATAACAATGACCTCTGTGACCTCTCTAAGGACCCATTGGTAGATGCTTACAGCACCGTGGAGTATGCAAGCTTGCAGATCTGCAATTTTCATAACATTTCAAAAATGACAAAAGTGGCCCATCCACATGCATGCTTGTAGGTAGCCATTTTCAACAACTTCCGTTGGTCGCAGAGGCTCGGGATTGCCACCGTTGGAAAGCTCGCACCTGAGATAGGGGGGGGGGGGGGGGGGGGAGTGGAGGTGCATGGGCGTCGGTAGTGGGGGTGGGGTAGGCGTTGTTAAAATGTTTAAAAAGTGGAAAAACTGGGACGCTTTGGAGAAGCACAAGGGGGCGCTGCTGTGCAGCAAGCCCTCGGCCGTGCCCCGCCCACATTGGGGGCGTTGTTTTACAATGTGCGTGTGGCCTATCAGAGCGTAGAACAACTCTGGTCTCTCTTCATGACGGATACAAAACTATATGTTGTGTTTGGCCCTACCTCTGGTAGGGGTTTATCAATTGTCTGGGGCCATTGTCACTTGCTCCGCGAGTGGGAATCGAACTCACAGCCCTCCGCATTAGAGTCAGTTGCATTGACCACTAGTCCATTGCCCTCCCGCCACCCTGAACAGATCAGGATTCTATATAAAGGGATCCTGTTAAAAACGGCATCGTCCCAGAGGTGGATTTGAACCACCAACCTCTTGGTTTACGGCCAAGCACACTAGTCCACTGAGCCAAACAGGCTGTTGAGTGTTGAAGCAAAAGTGTGTGCATTGCAAATGGATTTGGAGTCCCAGGGGCGCGGCCGCTGTGCGCCCGTAGCCAATGGTGAAGATTCCAGGGGGGTGCTTAAGAGTGGGTACCCGGGTTCGGATGGAGAGCCGGGTTGTGGGTTTAGCTGGCGTCGGGCCTGGCACCCCGGTGGGGGCCCAAGGCTCCCTGGGTCCGCGTGGAGAGCCGGGCAAACCGGCTTT
>NC_136789.1:157500-160000 GCF_951216825.1 Electrona antarctica | reverse complement strand
GCGACGGCAGAGGAGGCCGGCACGGCTCATGTACATAGCAGATGGCTTTGGCCAATGGCTTTCATGAAAAAGCTTACGGCACCTGGTATTCCCAGGCAGTCTCCCATCCAAGTACTGACCAGGCCCTACCCTGCTTAGCTTCCGAGATCGGACGAGATCGGGCGTGTTCAGGGTGGTATGGCCGTAAGCGACAGCTGAGAAGGCCGGCACGGCTCATGTACACAGCAGATGGCTTTGGCCAATGCCTTTCATGAAAAGGCTTACGGCACCTGGTATTCCCAGGCAGTCTCCCATCCAAGTACTGACCAGGCCCTACCCTGCTTAGCTTCCGAGATCGGACGAGTTCAGGGTGGTATGGCCGTAAGCGACAGCAGAGGTGGCCGGCACGGCTCAAGTACACAGCAGATGGCTTTGGCCAATGCCTTTCATGAAAAAGCTTACGGCACCTGGTATTCCCAGGCAGTCTCCCATCCAAGTACTGACCAGGCCCTACCCTGCTTAGCTTCCGAGATCGGACGAGATCGGGCGTGTTCAGGGTGGTATGGCCGTAAGCGACAGCAGAGGTGGCCGGCACGGCTCATGTACACAGCAGATGGCTTTGGCCAATGCCTTTCATGAAAATGCTTACGGCACCTGGTATTCCCAGGCAGTCTCCCATCCAAGTACTGACCAGGCCCTACCCTGCTTAGCTTCCGAGATCGGACGAGATCGGGCGTGTTCAGGGTGGTATGGCCGTAAGCGACAGCAGAGGTGGCCGGCACGGCTCATGTACACAGCAGATGGCTTTGGCCAATGCCTTTCATGAAAAAGCTTACGGCACCTGGTATTCCCAGGCAGTCTCCCATCCAAGTACTGACCAGGCCCTACCCTGCTTAGCTTCCGAGATCGGACGAGATCGGGCGTGTTCAGGGTGGTATGGCCGTAAGCGACAGCAGAGTTGGCCGGCACGGCTCATGTACACAGCAGATGGCTTTGGCCAAAGCCTTTCATGAAAAAGCGTACGGCACCTGGTATTCCCAGGCAGTCTCCCATCCAAGTACTGACCAGGCCCTATCCTGCTTAGCTTCCGAGATCGGACGAGATCCGGCGTGTTCAGGGTGGTATGGCCGTAAGCGACAGCAGAAGTGGCCGGTACGGCTCATGTACAGTAGATGACAGTACATTTCTTTAACCATAGAAACATGGTTAAAACAATATGCGTCAGCAACATCTCTATTTATTACAAACAGGCCGTTTTTTTTTTCCATTCAACAAGGCGGAAGAAAGTGCACCGTTCCCGGCGGCACTGCAATGCCGGGTCGATGCGTGGAGTGAACGGAGCAAGCCCCTTTTTCAACTCCTGAGTCAAAAAATCCGTTTAATATTTAGTCCCCATATAGGGGACATATCAGATATTAAACTGATAAGAACAGATACTACACTTGATCTTAGCCAAAAGGCCGAGAAGCGATAACCCTCAAACTGACTGCTGTGAAGTCCGCTTCCTAGGCTAACGACATTCCCATCCGGTCTGATACCCACTTAGTCATCACCATATACCCACTTGGGCATTAGCATAACAATGACCTCTGTGACCTCTCTAAGGACCCATTGGTAGATGCTTACAGCACCGTGGAGTATGCAAGCTTGCAGATCTGCAATTTTCATAACATTTCAAAAATGACAAAAGTGGCCCATCCACATGCATGCTTGTAGGTAGCCATTTTCAACAACTTCCGTTGGTCGCAGAGGCTCGGGATTGCCACCGTTGGAAAGCTCGCACCTGAGATAGGGGGGGGGGGGGGGGGGAGTGGAGGTGCATGGGCGTCGGTAGTGGGGGTGGGGTAGGCGTTGTTAAATGTTTAAAAAGTGGAAAAACTGGGACGCTTTGGAGAAGCACAAGGGGGCGCTGCTGTGCAGCAAGCCCTCGGCCGTGCCCCGCCCACATTGGGGGCGTTGTTTTACAATGTGCGTGTGGCCTATCAGAGCGTAGAACAACTCTGGTCTCTCTTCATGACGGATACAAAACTATATGTTGTGTTTGGCCCTACCTCTGGTAGGGGTTTATCAATTGTCTGGGGCCATTGTCACTTGCTCCGCGAGTGGGAATCGAACTCACAGCCCTCCGCATTAGAGTCAGTTGCATTGACCACTAGTCCATTGCCCTCCCTCCACCCTGAACAGATCAGGATTCTATATAAAGGGATATTAGCTGGGTTTAAATAGAGCTTGAATGTTTAAACAGTACTGGTCGGGATCCTGTTAAAAACGGCATCGTCCCAGAGGTGGATTTGAACCACCAACCTCTTGGTTTACGGCCAAGCACACTAGTCCACTGAGCCAAACAGGCTGTTGAGTGTTGAAGCAAAAGTGTGTGCATTGCAAATGGATTTGGAGTCCCAGGGGCGCGGCCGCTGTGCGCCCGTAGCCAATGGTGAAGATTCCAGGGGGGTGCTTAAGAGTGGGTACCCGGGTTCGGATGGAGAGCCGGGTTGTGGGTTTAGCTGGCTTCGGGCCTGGC
>NC_136789.1:152500-155000 GCF_951216825.1 Electrona antarctica | reverse complement strand
TAGGGGGGGGGGGGGGGGGGGTGGAGGTGCATGGGCGTCGGTAGTGGGGGTGGGGTAGGCGTTGTTAAAATGTTTAAAAAGTGGAAAAACTGGGACGCTTTGGAGAAGCACAAGGGGGCGCTGCTGTGCAGCAAGCCCTCGGCCGTGCCCCGCCCACATTGGGGGCGTTGTTTTACAATGTGCGTGTGGCCTATCAGAGCGTAGAACAACTCTGGTCTCTCTTCATGACGGATACAAAACTATATGTTGTGTTTGGCCCTACCTCTGGTAGGGGTTTATCAATTGTCTGGGGCCATTGTCACTTGCTCCGCGAGTGGGAATCGAACTCACAGCCCTCCGCATTAGAGTCAGTTGCATTGACCACTAGTCCATTGCCCACCCTCCACCCTGAACAGATCAGGATTCTATATAAAGGGATATTAGCTGGGTTTAAATAGAGCTTGAATGTTTAAACAGTACTGGTCGGGATCCTGTTAAAAACGGCATCGTCCCAGAGGTGGATTTGAACCACCAACCTCTTGGTTTACGGCCAAGCACACTAGTCCACTGAGCCAAACAGGCTGTTGAGTGTTGAAGCAAAAGTGTGTGCATTGCAAATGGATTTGGAGTCCCAGGGGCGCGGCCGCTGTGCGCCCGTAGCCAATGGTGAAGATTCCAGGGGGGTGCTTAAGAGTGGGTACCCGGGTTCGGATGGAGAGCCGGGTTGTGGGTTTAGCTGGCTTCGGGCCTGGCACCCCGGTGGGGGCCCAAGGCTCCCTGGGTCCGCGTGGAGAGCCGGGCAAACCGGCTTTCTGCTGTCCACACTTAGAAGATTTTTACACTCGTACCCCGGAAGTCACGTTAGAGGCTGGCCCATGCCACCCCCTCCCCCGTGGGTTACCCGGGTCCGGGTGGAGAGCCGGGTTCCCACTTTAGCCGAGTTCTGAGTGGGCACCCCGGCAGGGTGACAAGGCTCCCAGGGGCCGCGTGGAGAGCCGGGCAAAACGCCACATTGTGTGTCTTTCACGCTTTTCATGCTTTTCCACGCTTTGAAGATTTTTCACTTGCACTCCGGAATTCGTGTACTCCTTCCGTCCCCCTCCCCCTCGGCCGCAACCCCGCCAACAAGTTCGTGCTGCACATGATCTGGTGTTTTGTCATTCAGTCTGCCGACATGAAAAAGCTTACAGCACCTGGTATTCCCAGGCAGTCTCCCATCCAAGTACTGACCAGGCCCTACCCTGCTTAGCTTCCGAGATCGGACGAGATCGGGCGTGTTCAGGGTGGTATGGCCGTACGCGACAGCAGAGGAGGCCGGCACGGCTCATGTACACAGCAGATGGCTTTGGCCAATGGCTTTCATGAAAAAGCTTACGGCACCTGGTATTCCCAGGCAGTCTCCCATCCAAGTACTGACCAGGCCCTACCCTGCTTAGCTTCCGAGATCGGACGAGATCGGGCGTGTTCAGGGTGGTATGGCCGTAAGCGACGGCAGAGGAGGCCGGCACGGCTCATGTACATAGCAGATGGCTTTGGCCAATGGCTTTCATGAAAAAGCTTACGGCACCTGGTATTCCCAGGCAGTCTCCCATCCAAGTACTGACCAGGACCTACCCTGCTTAGCTTCCGAGATCGGACGAGATCGGGCGTGTTCAGGGTGGTATGGCCGTAAGCGACAGCTGAGAAGGCCGGCACGGCTCATGTACACAGCAGATGGCTTTGGCCAATGCCTTTCATGAAAAGGCTTACGGCACCTGGTATTCCCAGGCAGTCTCCCATCCAAGTACTGACCAGGCCCTACCCTGCTTAGCTTCCGAGATCGGACGAGTTCAGGGTGGTATGGCCGTAAGCGACAGCAGAGGTGGCCGGCACGGCTCAAGTACACAGCAGATGGCTTTGGCCAATGCCTTTCATGAAAAAGCTTACGGCACCTGGTATTCCCAGGCAGTCTCCCATCCAAGTACTGACCAGGCCCTACCCTGCTTAGCTTCCGAGATCGGACGAGATCGGGCGTGTTCAGGGTGGTATGGCCGTAAGCGACAGCAGAGGTGGCCGGCACGGCTCATGTACACAGCAGATGGCTTTGGCCAATGCCTTTCATGAAAATGCTTACGGCACCTGGTATTCCCAGGCAGTCTCCCATCCAAGTAGTGACCAGGCCCTACCCTGCTTAGCTTCCGAGATCGGACGAGATCGGGCGTGTTCAGGGTGGTATGGCCGTAAGCGACAGCAGAGGTGGCCGGCACGGCTCATGTACACAGCAGATGGCTTTGGCCAATGCCTTTCATGAAAAAGCTTACGGCACCTGGTATTCCCAGGCAGTCTCCCATCCAAGTACTGACCAGGCCCTACCCTGCTTAGCTTCCGAGATCGGACGAGATCGGGCGTGTTCAGGGTGGTATGGCCGTAAGCGACAGCAGAGTTGGCCGGCACGGCTCATGTACACAGCAGATGGCTTTGGCCAAAGCCTTTCATGAAAAAGCGTACGGCACCTGGTATTCCCAGGCAGTCTCCCATCCAA
>NC_136789.1:142500-147500 GCF_951216825.1 Electrona antarctica | reverse complement strand
ATTTTTCACTTGCACTCCGGAATTCGTGTACTCCTTCCGTCCCCCTCCCCCTCGGCCGCAACCCCGCCAACAAGTTCGTGCTGCACATGATCTGGTGTTTTGTCATTCAGTCTGCCGACATGAAAAAGCTTACAGCACCTGGTATTCCCAGGCAGTCTCCCATCCAAGTACTGACCAGGCCCTACCCTGCTTAGCTTCCGAGATCGGACGAGATCGGGCGTGTTCAGGGTGGTATGGCCGTACGCGACAGCAGAGGAGGCCGGCACGGCTCATGTACACAGCAGATGGCTTTGGCCAATGGCTTTCATGAAAAAGCTTACGGCACCTGGTATTCCCAGGCAGTCTCCCATCCAAGTACTGACCAGGCCCTACCCTGCTTAGCTTCCGAGATCGGACGAGATCGGGCGTGTTCAGGGTGGTATGGCCGTAAGCGACGGCAGAGGAGGCCGGCACGGCTCATGTACATAGCAGATGGCTTTGGCCAATGGCTTTCATGAAAAAGCTTACGGCACCTGGTATTCCCAGGCAGTCTCCCATCCAAGTACTGACCAGGACCTACCCTGCTTAGCTTCCGAGATCGGACGAGATCGGGCGTGTTCAGGGTGGTATGGCCGTAAGCGACAGCTGAGAAGGCCGGCACGGCTCATGTACACAGCAGATGGCTTTGGCCAATGCCTTTCATGAAAAGGCTTACGGCACCTGGTATTCCCAGGCAGTCTCCCATCCAAGTACTGACCAGGCCCTACCCTGCTTAGCTTCCGAGATCGGACGAGTTCAGGGTGGTATGGCCGTAAGCGACAGCAGAGGTGGCCGGCACGGCTCAAGTACACAGCAGATGGCTTTGGCCAATGCCTTTCATGAAAAAGCTTACGGCACCTGGTATTCCCAGGCAGTCTCCCATCCAAGTACTGACCAGGCCCTACCCTGCTTAGCTTCCGAGATCGGACGAGATCGGGCGTGTTCAGGGTGGTATGGCCGTAAGCGACAGCAGAGGTGGCCGGCACGGCTCATGTACACAGCAGATGGCTTTGGCCAATGCCTTTCATGAAAATGCTTACGGCACCTGGTATTCCCAGGCAGTCTCCCATCCAAGTAGTGACCAGGCCCTACCCTGCTTAGCTTCCGAGATCGGACGAGATCGGGCGTGTTCAGGGTGGTATGGCCGTAAGCGACAGCAGAGGTGGCCGGCACGGCTCATGTACACAGCAGATGGCTTTGGCCAATGCCTTTCATGAAAAAGCTTACGGCACCTGGTATTCCCAGGCAGTCTCCCATCCAAGTACTGACCAGGCCCTACCCTGCTTAGCTTCCGAGATCGGACGAGATCGGGCGTGTTCAGGGTGGTATGGCCGTAAGCGACAGCAGAGTTGGCCGGCACGGCTCATGTACACAGCAGATGGCTTTGGCCAAAGCCTTTCATGAAAAAGCGTACGGCACCTGGTATTCCCAGGCAGTCTCCCATCCAAGTACTGACCAGGCCCTATCCTGCTTAGCTTCCGAGATCGGACGAGATCCGGCGTGTTCAGGGTGGTATGGCCGTAAGCGACAGCAGAAGTGGCCGGTACGGCTCATGTACAGTAGATGACAGTACATTTCTTTAACCATAGAAACATGGTTAAAACAATATGCGTCAGCAACATCTCTATTTATTACAAACAGGCCGTTTTTTTTTTCCATTCAACAAGGCGGAAGAAAGTGCACCGTTCCCGGCGGCACTGCAATGCCGGGTCGATGCGTGGAGTGAACGGAGCAAGCCCCTTTTTCAACTCCTGAGTCAAAAAATCCGTTTAATATTTAGTCCCCATATAGGGGACATATCAGATATTAAACTGATAAGAACAGATACTACACTTGATCTTAGCCAAAAGGCCGAGAAGCGATAACCCTCAAACTGACTGCTGTGAAGTCCGCTTCCTAGGCTAACGACATTCCCATCCGGTCTGATACCCACTTAGTCATCACCATATACCCACTTGGGCATTAGCATAACAATGACCTCTGTGACCTCTCTAAGGACCCATTGGTAGATGCTTACAGCACCGTGGAGTATGCAAGCTTGCAGATCTGCAATTTTCATAACATTTCAAAAATGACAAAAGTGGCCCATCCACATGCATGCTTGTAGGTAGCCATTTTCAACAACTTCCGTTGGTCGCAGAGGCTCGGGATTGCCACCGTTGGAAAGCTCGCACCTGAGATAGGGGGGGGGGGGGGGGGGAGTGGAGGTGCATGGGCGTCGGTAGTGGGGGTGGGGTAGGCGTTGTTAAAATGTTTAAAAAGTGGAAAAACTGGGACGCTTTGGAGAAGCACAAGGGGGCGCTGCTGTGCAGCAAGCCCTCGGCCGTGCCCCGCCCACATTGGGGGCGTTGTTTTACAATGTGCGTGTGGCCTATCAGAGCGTAGAACAACTCTGGTCTCTCTTCATGACGGATACAAAACTATATGTTGTGTTTGGCCCTACCTCTGGTAGGGGTTTATCAATTGTCTGGGGCCATTGTCACTTGCTCCGCGAGTGGGAATCGAACTCACAGCCCTCCGCATTAGAGTCAGTTGCATTGACCACTAGTCCATTGCCCTCCCTCCACCCTGAACAGATCAGGATTCTATATAAAGGGATATTAGCTGGGTTTAAATAGAGCTTGAATGTTTAAACAGTACTGGTCGGGATCCTGTTAAAAACGGCATCGTCCCAGAGGTGGATTTGAACCACCAACCTCTTGGTTTACGGCCAAGCACACTAGTCCACTGAGCCAAACAGGCTGTTGAGTGTTGAAGCAAAAGTGTGTGCATTGCAAATGGATTTGGAGTCCCAGGGGCGCGGCCGCTGTGCGCCCGTAGCCAATGGTGAAGATTCCAGGGGGGTGCTTAAGAGTGGGTACCCGGGTTCGGATGGAGAGCCGGGTTGTGGGTTTAGCTGGCTTCGGGCCTGGCACCCCGGTGGGGGCCCAAGGCTCCCTGGGTCCGCGTGGAGAGCCGGGCAAACCGGCTTTCTGCTGTCCACACTTAGAAGATTTTTACACTCGTACCCCGGAAGTCACGTTAGAGGCTGGCCCATGCCACCCCCTCCCCCGTGGGTTACCCGGGTCCGGGTGGAGAGCCGGGTTCCCACTTTAGCCGAGTTCTGAGTGGGCACCCCGGCAGGGTGACAAGGCTCCCAGGGGCCGCGTGGAGAGCCGGGCAAAACGCCACATTGTGTGTCTTTCACGCTTTTCATGCTTTTCCACGCTTTGAAGATTTTTCACTTGCACTCCGGAATTCGTGTACTCCTTCCGTCCCCCTCCCCCTCGGCCGCAACCCCGCCAACAAGTTCGTGCTGCACATGATCTGGTGTTTTGTCATTCAGTCTGCCGACATGAAAAAGCTTACAGCACCTGGTATTCCCAGGCAGTCTCCCATCCAAGTACTGACCAGGCCCTACCCTGCTTAGCTTCCGAGATCGGACGAGATCGGGCGTGTTCAGGGTGGTATGGCCGTACGCGACAGCAGAGGAGGCCGGCACGGCTCATGTACACAGCAGATGGCTTTGGCCAATGGCTTTCATGAAAAAGCTTACGGCACCTGGTATTCCCAGGCAGTCTCCCATCCAAGTACTGACCAGGCCCTACCCTGCTTAGCTTCCGAGATCGGACGAGATCGGGCGTGTTCAGGGTGGTATGGCCGTAAGCGACGGCAGAGGAGGCCGGCACGGCTCATGTACATAGCAGATGGCTTTGGCCAATGGCTTTCATGAAAAAGCTTACGGCACCTGGTATTCCCAGGCAGTCTCCCATCCAAGTACTGACCAGGACCTACCCTGCTTAGCTTCCGAGATCGGACGAGATCGGGCGTGTTCAGGGTGGTATGGCCGTAAGCGACAGCTGAGAAGGCCGGCACGGCTCATGTACACAGCAGATGGCTTTGGCCAATGCCTTTCATGAAAAGGCTTACGGCACCTGGTATTCCCAGGCAGTCTCCCATCCAAGTACTGACCAGGCCCTACCCTGCTTAGCTTCCGAGATCGGACGAGTTCAGGGTGGTATGGCCGTAAGCGACAGCAGAGGTGGCCGGCACGGCTCAAGTACACAGCAGATGGCTTTGGCCAATGCCTTTCATGAAAAAGCTTACGGCACCTGGTATTCCCAGGCAGTCTCCCATCCAAGTACTGACCAGGCCCTACCCTGCTTAGCTTCCGAGATCGGACGAGATCGGGCGTGTTCAGGGTGGTATGGCCGTAAGCGACAGCAGAGGTGGCCGGCACGGCTCATGTACACAGCAGATGGCTTTGGCCAATGCCTTTCATGAAAATGCTTACGGCACCTGGTATTCCCAGGCAGTCTCCCATCCAAGTAGTGACCAGGCCCTACCCTGCTTAGCTTCCGAGATCGGACGAGATCGGGCGTGTTCAGGGTGGTATGGCCGTAAGCGACAGCAGAGGTGGCCGGCACGGCTCATGTACACAGCAGATGGCTTTGGCCAATGCCTTTCATGAAAAAGCTTACGGCACCTGGTATTCCCAGGCAGTCTCCCATCCAAGTACTGACCAGGCCCTACCCTGCTTAGCTTCCGAGATCGGACGAGATCGGGCGTGTTCAGGGTGGTATGGCCGTAAGCGACAGCAGAGTTGGCCGGCACGGCTCATGTACACAGCAGATGGCTTTGGCCAAAGCCTTTCATGAAAAAGCGTACGGCACCTGGTATTCCCAGGCAGTCTCCCATCCAAGTACTGACCAGGCCCTATCCTGCTTAGCTTCCGAGATCGGACGAGATCCGGCGTGTTCAGGGTGGTATGGCCGTAAGCGACAGCAGAAGTGGCCGGTACGGCTCATGTACAGTAGATGACAGTACATTTCTTTAACCATAGAAACATGGTTAAAACAATATGCGTCAGCAACATCTCTATTTATTACAAACAGGCCGTTTTTTTTTTCCATTCAACAAGGCGGAAGAAAGTGCACCGTTCCCGGCGGCACTGCAATGCCGGGTCGATGCGTGGAGTGAACGGAGCAAGCCCCTTTTTCAAC
>NC_136789.1:135000-137500 GCF_951216825.1 Electrona antarctica | reverse complement strand
CTTTCATGAAAAAGCTTACGGCACCTGGTATTCCCAGGCAGTCTCCCATCCAAGTACTGACCAGGCCCTACCCTGCTTAGCTTCCGAGATCGGACGAGATCGGGCGTGTTCAGGGTGGTATGGCCGTAAGCGACGGCAGAGGAGGCCGGCACGGCTCATGTACATAGCAGATGGCTTTGGCCAATGGCTTTCATGAAAAAGCTTACGGCACCTGGTATTCCCAGGCAGTCTCCCATCCAAGTACTGACCAGGACCTACCCTGCTTAGCTTCCGAGATCGGACGAGATCGGGCGTGTTCAGGGTGGTATGGCCGTAAGCGACAGCTGAGAAGGCCGGCACGGCTCATGTACACAGCAGATGGCTTTGGCCAATGCCTTTCATGAAAAGGCTTACGGCACCTGGTATTCCCAGGCAGTCTCCCATCCAAGTACTGACCAGGCCCTACCCTGCTTAGCTTCCGAGATCGGACGAGTTCAGGGTGGTATGGCCGTAAGCGACAGCAGAGGTGGCCGGCACGGCTCAAGTACACAGCAGATGGCTTTGGCCAATGCCTTTCATGAAAAAGCTTACGGCACCTGGTATTCCCAGGCAGTCTCCCATCCAAGTACTGACCAGGCCCTACCCTGCTTAGCTTCCGAGATCGGACGAGATCGGGCGTGTTCAGGGTGGTATGGCCGTAAGCGACAGCAGAGGTGGCCGGCACGGCTCATGTACACAGCAGATGGCTTTGGCCAATGCCTTTCATGAAAATGCTTACGGCACCTGGTATTCCCAGGCAGTCTCCCATCCAAGTACTGACCAGGCCCTACCCTGCTTAGCTTCCGAGATCGGACGAGATCGGGCGTGTTCAGGGTGGTATGGCCGTAAGCGACAGCAGAGGTGGCCGGCACGGCTCATGTACACAGCAGATGGCTTTGGCCAATGCCTTTCATGAAAAAGCTTACGGCACCTGGTATTCCCAGGCAGTCTCCCATCCAAGTACTGACCAGGCCCTACCCTGCTTAGCTTCCGAGATCGGACGAGATCGGGCGTGTTCAGGGTGGTATGGCCGTAAGCGACAGCAGAGTTGGCCGGCACGGCTCATGTACACAGCAGATGGCTTTGGCCAAAGCCTTTCATGAAAAAGCGTACGGCACCTGGTATTCCCAGGCAGTCTCCCATCCAAGTACTGACCAGGCCCTATCCTGCTTAGCTTCCGAGATCGGACGAGATCCGGCGTGTTCAGGGTGGTATGGCCGTAAGCGACAGCAGAAGTGGCCGGTACGGCTCATGTACAGTAGATGACAGTACATTTCTTTAACCATAGAAACATGGTTAAAACAATATGCGTCAGCAACATCTCTATTTATTACAAACAGGCCGTTTTTTTTTTCCATTCAACAAGGCGGAAGAAAGTGCACCGTTCCCGGCGGCACTGCAATGCCGGGTCGATGCGTGGAGTGAACGGAGCAAGCCCCTTTTTCAACTCCTGAGTCAAAAAATCCGTTTAATATTTAGTCCCCATATAGGGGACATATCAGATATTAAACTGATAAGAACAGATACTACACTTGATCTTAGCCAAAAGGCCGAGAAGCGATAACCCTCAAACTGACTGCTGTGAAGTCCGCTTCCTAGGCTAACGACATTCCCATCCGGTCTGATACCCACTTAGTCATCACCATATACCCACTTGGGCATTAGCATAACAATGACCTCTGTGACCTCTCTAAGGACCCATTGGTAGATGCTTACAGCACCGTGGAGTATGCAAGCTTGCAGATCTGCTATTTTCATAACATTTCAAAAATGACAAAAGTGGCCCATCCACATGCATGCTTGTAGGTAGCCATTTTCAACAACTTCCGTTGGTCGCAGAGGCTCGGGATTGCCACCGTTGGAAAGCTCGCACCTGAGATAGGGGGGGGGGGGGGGGGGAGTGGAGGTGCATGGGCGTCGGTAGTGGGGGTGGGGTAGGCGTTGTTAAAATGTTTAAAAAGTGGAAAAACTGGGACGCTTTGGAGAAGCACAAGGGGGCGCTGCTGTGCAGCAAGCCCTCGGCCGTGCCCCGCCCACATTGGGGGCGTTGTTTTACAATGTGCGTGTGGCCTATCAGAGCGTAGAACAACTCTGGTCTCTCTTCATGACGGATACAAAACTATATGTTGTGTTTGGCCCTACCTCTGGTAGGGGTTTATCAATTGTCTGGGGCCATTGTCACTTGCTCCGCGAGTGGGAATCGAACTCACAGCCCTCCGCATTAGAGTCAGTTGCATTGACCACTAGTCCATTGCCCTCCCTCCACCCTGAACAGATCAGGATTCTATATAAAGGGATATTAGCTGGGTTTAAATAGAGCTTGAATGTTTAAACAGTACTGGTCGGGATCCTGTTAAAAACGGCATCGTCCCAGAGGTGGATTTGAACCACCAACCTCTTGGTTTACGGCCAAGCACACTAGTCCACTGAGCCAAACAGGCTGTTGAGTGTTGAAGCAAAAGTGTGTGCATTGCAAATGGAT
>NC_136789.1:75000-97500 GCF_951216825.1 Electrona antarctica | reverse complement strand
TGCCACCGTTGGAAAGCTCGCACCTGAGATATGGGGGGGGGGGGGGGGAGTGGAGGTGCATGGGCGTCGGTAGTGGGGGTGGGGTAGGCGTTGTTAAAATGTTTAAAAAGTGGAAAAACTGGGACGCTTTGGAGAAGCACAAGGGGGCGCTGCTGTGCAGCAAGCCCTCGGCCGTGCCCCGCCCACATTGGGGGCGTTGTTTTACAATGTGCGTGTGGCCTATCAGAGCGTAGAACAACTCTGGTCTCTCTTCATGACGGATACAAAACTATATGTTGTGTTTGGCCCTACCTCTGGTAGGGGTTTATCAATTGTCTGGGGCCATTGTCACTTGCTCCGCGAGTGGGAATCGAACTCACAGCCCTCCGCATTAGAGTCAGTTGCATTGACCACTAGTCCATTGCCCTCCCTCCACCCTGAACAGATCAGGATTCTATATAAAGGGATATTAGCTGGGTTTAAATAGAGCTTGAATGTTTAAACAGTACTGGTCGGGATCCTGTTAAAAACGGCATCGTCCCAGAGGTGGATTTGAACCACCAACCTCTTGGTTTACGGCCAAGCACACTAGTCCACTGAGCCAAACAGGCTGTTGAGTGTTGAAGCAAAAGTGTGTGCTTTGCAAATGGATTTGGAGTCCCAGGGGCGCGGCCGCTGTGCGCCCGTAGCCAATGGTGAAGATTCCAGGGGGGTGCTTAAGAGTGGGTACCCGGGTTCGGATGGAGAGCCGGGTTGTGGGTTTAGCTGGCTTCGGGCCTGGCACCCCGGTGGGGGCCCAAGGCTCCCTGGGTCCGCGTGGAGAGCCGGGCAAACCGGCTTTCTGCTGTCCACACTTAGAAGATTTTTACACTCGTACCCCGGAAGTCACGTTAGAGGCTGGCCCATGCCACCCCCTCCCCCGTGGGTTACCCGGGTCCGGGTGGAGAGCCGGGTTCCCACTTTAGCCGAGTTCTGAGTGGGCACCCCGGCAGGGTGACAAGGCTCCCAGGGGCCGCGTGGAGAGCCGGGCAAAACGCCACATTGTGTGTCTTTCACGCTTTTCATGCTTTTCCACGCTTTGAAGATTTTTCACTTGCACTCCGGAATTCGTGTACTCCTTCCGTCCCCCTCCCCCTCGGCCGCAACCCCGCCAACAAGTTCGTGCTGCACATGATCTGGTGTTTTGTCATTCAGTCTGCCGACATGAAAAAGCTTACAGCACCTGGTATTCCCAGGCAGTCTCCCATCCAAGTACTGACCAGGCCCTACCCTGCTTAGCTTCCGAGATCGGACGAGATCGGGCGTGTTCAGGGTGGTATGGCCGTACGCGACAGCAGAGGAGGCCGGCACGGCTCATGTACACAGCAGATGGCTTTGGCCAATGGCTTTCATGAAAAAGCTTACGGCACCTGGTATTCCCAGGCAGTCTCCCATCCAAGTACTGACCAGGCCCTACCCTGCTTAGCTTCCGAGATCGGACGAGATCGGGCGTGTTCAGGGTGGTATGGCCGTAAGCGACGGCAGAGGAGGCCGGCACGGCTCATGTACATAGCAGATGGCTTTTGCCAATGGCTTTCATGAAAAAGCTTACGGCACCTGGTATTCCCAGGCAGTCTCCCATCCAAGTACTGACCAGGCCCTACCCTGCTTAGCTTCCGAGATCGGACGAGATCGGGCGTGTTCAGGGTGGTATGGCCGTAAGCGACAGCTGAGAAGGCCGGCACGGCTCATGTACACAGCAGATGGCTTTGGCCAATGCCTTTCATGAAAAGGCTTACGGCACCTGGTATTCCCAGGCAGTCTCCCATCCAAGTACTGACCAGGCCCTACCCTGCTTAGCTTCCGAGATCGGACGAGTTCAGGGTGGTATGGCCGTAAGCGACAGCAGAGGTGGCCGGCACGGCTCAAGTACACAGCAGATGGCTTTGGCCAATGCCTTTCATGAAAAAGCTTACGGCACCTGGTATTCCCAGGCAGTCTCCCATCCAAGTACTGACCAGGCCCTACCCTGCTTAGCTTCCGAGATCGGACGAGATCGGGCGTGTTCAGGGTGGTATGGCCGTAAGCGACAGCAGAGGTGGCCGGCACGGCTCATGTACACAGCAGATGGCTTTGGCCAATGCCTTTCATGAAAATGCTTACGGCACCTGGTATTCCCAGGCAGTCTCCCATCCAAGTACTGACCAGGCCCTACCCTGCTTAGCTTCCGAGATCGGACGAGATCGGGCGTGTTCAGGGTGGTATGGCCGTAAGCGACAGCAGAGGTGGCCGGCACGGCTCATGTACACAGCAGATGGCTTTGGCCAATGCCTTTCATGAAAAAGCTTACGGCACCTGGTATTCCCAGGCAGTCTCCCATCCAAGTACTGACCAGGCCCTACCCTGCTTAGCTTCCGAGATCGGACGAGATCGGGCGTGTTCAGGGTGGTATGGCCGTAAGCGACAGCAGAGTTGGCCGGCACGGCTCATGTACACAGCAGATGGCTTTGGCCAAAGCCTTTCATGAAAAAGCGTACGGCACCTGGTATTCCCAGGCAGTCTCCCATCCAAGTACTGACCAGGCCCTATCCTGCTTAGCTTCCGAGATCGGACGAGATCCGGCGTGTTCAGGGTGGTATGGCCGTAAGCGACAGCAGAAGTGGCCGGTACGGCTCATGTACAGTAGATGACAGTACATTTCTTTAACCATAAGTAGTCTATATATACTGCTGCAACTTACACCATGTGGCCACTGGGGGCGCTAGTGAGTAATTTATGTTAATTTATATTAATTTATTCATAAATATAATTAGCATAAAACCATAACTCATAAACCCATAACTCATAAAATCATAAATATAATTAGCATAATAATAATTATAAAATTCCACGCATTCCCTAAATTCCATGCATACCTTAATGTTTATGTTGTGATGTATGCCATGCTTTTGTTATTGCTTAAGTGTTAAGCTTAAGTGTTTTATATCATTAAATGTTTAAGTCTGCTCCATCTCTCCCTATCTCTCTATGTCCCATTCATGTCACAGCATGTGACCCCCCCCCCTCATGTGGGTCTGTCCCCTGCCTGCGTGTTTTCAGGAAGGGGGGTTGTCCCTCAGACAGACAGACATGCCGGGTCCAGGTGTGCATAGAACAATAGAAAGTTTAGATTAACCTCTATGTGGGTGAGGGGGGTGGGGGATCCCTTATCTTTTAGAAGTGCCAGGTGGCAGTTGTAAATCTCTCTCTCTTTTTGAAGTGCCAGATGGCAGTGTGTAGGAATTTGATCGATCATTGATCCATGTGAAGACGGTCTCAACTGACCCCTTTTGATCAACCCAGTTGTTCAAGTGGCCTTTTGATCCCTCTCTTTTACATAATCATAATCCTCCCCACAGACATTATGGCTGTATGTATGACACCTCCCTCCTGTGATCGTCTTGGGTATAACTGTAAGAACAAATGACAGACATGCCGGCTCCCAGGTGTGAAATAGAACAATAGACATGTAGATTAACCTCTATGTGGGGTGAGGGGGTGGGGGATCCCTTTATCTTTGTAGAAGTGCCAGTTGGCAGTTGTAAATCTCTCTCTCTTTTTGAAGTGCCATATGGCAGTGTGTAGGAATTTGATCGATCATTGATCCATGTGATGTATTGCCATGCTTTTGTTATTGCTTAAGTGTTAAGCTTAAGTGTTTTATATCATTAAATGTTTAAGTCTGCTCCATCTCTCCCTCCCTCCCTCTCTCTCTCTGTCCCCTGCCTGCGTGTTTTCAGGAAGGGGGGTTGTCCCACAGACAGACAGACTCCAGGTGTGCATAGAACAATAGACATGTAGATTAACCTCTATGTGGGGTGAGGGGGTGGGGGATCCCTTTATCTTTGTAGAAGTGCCATTTGGCAGTTGTAAATCTCTCTCTCTTTTAGAAGTGCCAGATGGCAGTGTGTAGGAATTTGATCGATCATTGATCCATGTGATGTATTGCCATGCTTTTGTTATTGCTTAAGTGTTAAGCTTAAGTGTTTTATATCATTAAATGTTTAAGTCTGCTCCATCTCTCCCTCCCTCTCTCTCTCTCTCTCTCTCTGTCCCCTGCCTGCGTGTTTTCAGGAAGGGGGGTTGTCCCACAGACAGACAGACTCCAGGTGTGAAATAGGACCATAGAAATTTTAGATTAACCACTATGTGGGGTGAGGGGGGTGGGGGATCCCTTTATCTTTGTAGAAGTGCCATCTGGCATTTGTAAATCTCTCTCTCTTTTAGAAGTGCAAGTTGACGGAGTGTTTTTTCATGAAGGGGATGGGGGGCTGGACCATTGTGCGCTAATTAGATGGTTGGTATGCAAAGGGGGAGTGATGGTGGGTGTGTGTTTTACATATCCAAAAGGTATGCCCCTTGGTGATGTGAGGGGGGTGGAGCTATGTAGGAGGAGTTTACCTGGGGACACACGGTTAAATATCCTTGTATGCTGATGGCTATTTCACCAGATGATCTCAATCACTTGTCATTTCTACATCCAGTGAGAGGCTTCATCTTCTACAGAACATTTTTTCTTCACCCCACCCTGGACCCCTGTTATACCAACGATCTCCATTTTGGCTTTGTTTTTTGTTCTTCACCCTAGGACTCCTGTTTATACAATATCCATCTTGTTTTTGTTTTGTTTTTCTTCTTCACACTATGGACATCTCAGCGGGTAGGTTTTCGGAAAACCCTTATATTTCTAAATGTAGGGGATGGTGGGGGTATTCTATGTATGTCATATTGATGTATTGTACAACATCTGATCACTACTTAGCCTTTTGAAAACAGTCCTGTAGTTAAAACACTGGTGATACAATCGTATATGTAGGCTCTAAAAACTCTAAACTTCTAATTTTATTTATAGTTTAAATGAATTTGAATATACAGATGTATGATATAATATAGTGTGTATATAAAAATGTTATGTATAAATGTTATGCAGGATGATGACCATAATGATCTTTTGCACTATATATATATATATATATATATATATATATTTTTTTTGTTTATTGTATGCATTTAATGTGATAGTATTATAGTATTATGGTTGTCTAACATTTTGTCAATCTGCCAGACAGTGCTAACTTTCATGATTGGTACGTACAGTCTACCAATGAAGGGGCTGTAAAGCGGCGGGCTACTGATCAGGTGTCGTGCATGACATTGAAGCGTTCCAGAACTGTACCTATTGAAGGTATAGTATATCTAGTGATTATAATGTGTTATATATGTATGATATATGCTATCTACAGTATATTTTATCAGTATTGTGTTGGTTTTAATTCTCCTTCATTATCATTACAGGATCAAACATTGCTGTTATACCACCATATATTGTCGTCCCTGTTGGTGGATCATCAGTGGAGTCTATACCCTCTGCTGTTCGGCCCGTGTCATCGCATGATGTATTAGGTGTGTACTTTTTACGATTATGATGTTTTGATTTTGGAATTTTGAATTATGATTTTGGAATTATGATTTATGATTTTGAAAAATGAAATGTTGAAAATTTGGAATTATGATTTTTGAATTATGGTTTTTGAATTATGAAATTATGAAATTTGAATTATGAAATTTGAATTATTATTTTTGAATTATGATTTTTTCATATTTTAATGTATATTATATGATGTAAATATATAATATATATATTCTTCATATATTAATTATTCATTTTATTTGGTTTATTCATAGGTGCCCGCAATCCTGTGTATGAGTGGACTACAGCGCCCTACGCCTCTATAGTGGTCATATCAGACGATGATGATGCGGGTGGTGATGTGAACGTATACGGTGCTACAGCAGCCCCGCGTGTCGAGACCCAGGGACTACATGGACCAGGACACCCAGAGCATTATAACACTGCTGCCTCACCGGATCTGTTTATACCTGTGAGTAGTAGTACACCCAGAGCTCATGATTCTGATGGCGCCTCATTATCATTTCCAGTGTTTGATCTGGAAAATGGTTCGGATCACATCACCCAAGATGCATTGAATTTTATGGCGTATTTTGATGGTGTCACTGATGACGAGTTGTGTACTGATATGAATGCTATCACAGGGGTTACGGAACCATCCTATGTGAATGTGACCAATACATCTATAAATGAGAGTGAAGAATCATTCTTGCCATCATACCAGATCAGTGTACTCCCGGTGTTAGATGTTGATGCCCCCATAATTGCCGAGTCTTCAACAGTGTTTCTAGGTGATGCATTACCTAGTACATTGAGTGTACCCTGTGTGGCCCATGAGGCATCATATATACAATATGATATATACAACACAATACCTACAGGATTGATCGCTGACTCTCATACAGTCACTCCGCATAATTGTGACCGTGATGCTGAGCAACGTTTTCAGCATTTATTGAATGTACAGGCATCTACATTGACTACCACATTTGAAAATCAGATGAATATCTATCTTGCGACACAAGCTAGTCAGGATATCAAAATACAGTCCTTGATTGATGTACAGACAGCACAGAATGTCAAAATAGATGCTGCTCTACATATACTAGTCGGCTTGGTGAACAAGATAGATGGCCAAGCGTTATTAGTAGCAGGTCTGCATGCACCATTTAATATATTAAATGACACGAACAAAGAATTGATGAATCTTTTGCTTGTAGCACATGAATCGTCATCTAAATTAGCTAATCTAGCTCTTGAGAACAAAAAGAAAAAGTAAATACCTGTATTATTGTATACACACGTGTATGGGGAGGGTGATGTTCGGGGGTGTAGATATCCATGGTTAAATTTTTTTCTTTTTTGTTATTTTCTTTCTACATAGAACCGTGACTCTGTGAAAAATAGTGTACTAGGACTACATTATCTGTATGGTTTTTAAAAAAAATAAAAAATATATAAAAACATTATAACATTGCATTGATCTAAAACTCTTTAGCAGAAGATACTATCAGACTTTGACACGTACAATCATATTGTTTTAGGTAGGAAATAATGGCGCATGTTGTGAATAGTCTAGAAATATTACTGAAATCACTACTCACTCAGCAGTTGAGTATTGAAACGACATTGAGGCAATATTATGACAATGTCAGTGATGATAGTGTTGGTACGTCTCACACAGATGATGGTGTTATTAATAACATACCTAATATAGAGGCTGATATTGCTGATTGTGTCCGTGCTAGTGTGATCCATCATACGAACACTGGCCCCATCATCATACCTTCTGGACATAACAACGGTGTGGACCCCTCTATAATTATTATTTCTGACGATGATGATGATATTGATGATGATGATGATGATATTACCCCCATGGAGGGTGTAATGACGGAGGAGGGGGTGTGTGTAGACCCTGTGGTGGGGGTGGGTGAACTGGCAATTGTTCAGATGGGTGCTGGTGAAGGTGGAGGGGTGGATGACACTGAGGGGGGTTCCGATCCTATGGTCGATGGGAGTCTAAATGATCTACATATAACACCTATGCCATCTTTTGGGGGTATGGAAGTACGCCAACGCATTGATTTACGTGATATATCTCTAGCAAATATAGAAACTGTACCTGCTCAGATCCGTAGTAAATTTTCTATAGCTATTGACCGTGCCATGGAACTAGTAGGGTCTCCTACTAGCAAAGTTTCTGTATCATTGTCGGGACCATCATTACCTGGTGGTGTCCAAGGTATGTTGATCCCTACCGATGCTGAAAATACTGATAGACTGTTGGATATAATATCTAATGTAATTCAGTCCAATGATACGAGCATGACTGATGATGCCTTAGATTTGGTTATCTCTATAGCTAATGACAGAATTGGTGGGGGTAAAGCAAAGACCGAGACAAAGACACAGGCAAAATCAAAGACAAATGCTACACAAAAAACAAAAGCCAATACAAAGAAAAAGACACAGACAAAGACACAGCGTAACAGAAATCGTTTAAAGCTCGGTAATATCCCTTATAATCAAATACTTGAGCGCCGGTATGCGGCTATTTTCAGCCCAAAAAACACTAATCAGACGTGTTTTTCACACTGTATGACATACCATGCAAACCCCAATATGTCCTTTGACGATCGCGGGGTACATGCAATGAGGTTGCATACTGAGCTTGGATTTACATCTACACAGGGTGTATCGTTTTCTGATATTGCGGCTTTTGAGGATCATCTACAGAAGAAAATTGTGGTTTTTTATCATGCACCAGGGCATGGTAATGAGTTATTGCATTTTGAAACTAGTAGACCTCACGAGAAGGATGATGTGTGGTTATTTCTATATAATAACACTCATTACTGTCTCATTAAGAACAGAACCCATTTCTTTGGCACAGGTTATGTCTGTGAACATTGCTATGCCCCCCATAATAACCTTAATTTCCATAATTGTCCTCGTGTCTGTCGTACATGTTACTCTGATTGTGGCCCTTTTACTAAAGGCAGTGGTACTGTGTGCCCCGATTGTAATATGTATTGTAAGTCACCTGAATGTGACAGACTGCACAAAATGACTCCAGAATTACATATTTCCTCTGCATGTGTAGAGATGCGGCGATGCCCCGATTGTAGGGTTAGTTATAAAACTATGAGCCCAAATAAGACCCGTGCAGGAGACTTTATACCTACAGTGCATAAATGTATACCACCTAAATGCATACATTGTGGTGAAGTTTTATACGGTGACGGGCATCATAAATGCTACATACAACCTATACCCATAGATGAAAAACCCACAGAACGATATTTATACTATGATTTTGAGACGATGTATCATAATAATAAACATGAAGCCAATTTTGTCGCGGTCAAAGAGTGGGACAATGAATATATATGGTATAATTCAGGTCCAAACTGTGTCGACGCATTTATTAAACAGTACCGAGAGCCAAAATTCTCTGATTGTACGTTTGTAGCTCATAATGCTGCTGGATTTGATAATTATATCATTCTGCAAGAGCTGGTGCGGCAGAAGATAAAAGTGGAGTTAATAATGCAAGGATCCAGAATTATTCATATGAAAGACCCTGCCTACAATCAGCGGTATATTGATAGTTTCTCGTTTATGCCCATGCGATTGGCTAATACACCTGCGGCATTAGGCTTTGTGGATGAGTTGGGGAAAGGTTATTTTCCACATAGGTTTAATACAGTTGAAAATGTGAATTATATCGGGGCATACCCCTCCCCCTCTTATTATGGATATGATGAGATGTCAACTAAAGACCGGGGTAAATTTAAAGATTGGTATGATTCAGTTAAACATGATGTGTTTGACTTCCAGCAGGAACTCAAGCGTTATGGGATAAATGATGTCGCTGTTTTACATAAAGCCTGTTCGATTTTCAGAACAACGTTCATGGACTGTGCAAAAGTTGATCCTTTCAAACACATTACTCTAGCAGCGAGCTGCATGGCCGTCTATAAGACCTTATTCATGCCTAAGGATACAGTGGCCCTGACATATAATGGTGCATTTATTAGTCAGAAAAAGGCTTTCTCAAATGTGTCTATAGAATGGCTCGAATATGTGAAACATTCATCCGGCAAGGACATCCAACATGCTATGAATCATGGTGAACATCAGATTGGACCTTTTTATGTAGATGGATATGACTCCATTAACAATACATGTTATGAATTCGCTGGTTGCTTTTTTCATGGTTGTAAACATTGCTATGGTGGTGGCAACTTCAACGTTGTCACGAAATGCACATATGCACAATTGCATTATCAATTCATAGGGCGACAAATAGCTCTTGAATCTGAACATAAGATGACCGTGGAAATCATGTGGGAGTGTGATTGGAATCGTATGAAAAAAACAGACCCTAAAGTCAGGGCGTTTATGGCTACATATAAACATCCTGAGAGATTGGACCCCCGTTCAGCATTGTTTGGTGGTCGGACTAATGCGCTGGTAATGTATAAGATTGTGAATGGATATGACGAGGACACTAGTTATGTAGATTTCACATCCCTTTACCCCTTCGTCCAGGCTACCATGCCATATCCTATAGGGAATCCTGAAATAATTTTGGACAATTTTGGCCCTATACATGATTATTTTGGATTGGTCAAGTGTACAGTAATGCCCCCTCGTGGGTTGTATCATCCGGTATTACCACATCGTTGTCATGGGAAATTGATGTTTCCATTGTGTAGGACATGTGCGGAAGAGTTGAATCAAACTTCAGACTGTTCTCATACTGATGAGGAAAGACAATTGTCAGGGGTCTGGGTGACTTGTGAATTGATCAAGGCTCTGGATAAAGGCTACATAGTTGTGGCCATTGATGAAATATGGCACTTCAGGGAAAAGTCTACTACATTATTCAAGGAATATGTAAAGACATTCTTGAAGTGTAAACAGGAAGCTTCAGGGTACCCTAGTCACGTAACCACTGAGGCTGAGAAGGATCTATATGTGAGTGATTATCTGGCTCGTGAAGGAATTCAACTTGACAAATCAAAGATCGCTTTTAACAGTGCCATCCGAAGTATCAACAAGCTATTATTGAATTCGCTTTGGGGTCGATTCTGTATGAACCCTGATAAAGCACGCACTGAAGTGATAGATGACCCTCAGGAATTTGCCAAGTATATGTTCAGTAATGAATATGTAGTAAAACACTTCTGTTTCTTAGCACATGATATTGCTCTAATCCAGTATACCCATAGCAACCCCAGCGCATCGAGAATGTCGAATATAAACATATTCATAGGTGCTATGACAACGGCGTATGCTAGACTCAAACTATATGATTTATTAGATGCATTAGGACCCAGAGCATTGTACTGTGACACCGATAGTGTGATATATACTTCAAAGCCTGGGGATTGGCGTCCTACGACGGGGTCTTACCTCGGTGACTTAACGGACGAATTGAGTGACGGGTCAAAGGGACCTCCAGACAGCATCATGGAGTATGTCTCAGGGGGGCCAAAGGCCTATGCATATAGGACACGTAACAACAAGACTGTTGTGAAATGGAAGGGGGTTACGTTAAACTCTAGGAATGCTGCCATCGTGACACAGGATGCTTTGAAGAAATTAGTCACAGCATTTGTAGCCAATCAGAATGACACACAATGTGTATACGCTGAGACAGGCAATATTGTTAGGAATAAAACAACGTTGCAGTTAAAGAATGCAACAGTTGTTAAACGTGTACGAATTGTGTACAACAAGAGACGCGTATTCCCCGACTTCACCACTCTTCCTTATGGCTACTAATAGAGATGTTTTTAGAGATGCCGATGGTTTTCAGACCAAATTACAACATCCATTTAGCATGTTAATAGCGGGGCCATCTAATAGTGGGAAGACTTTCTTTGTGAAAGATCTAATTGAACATGCTGAACAGATTATCTCTGCTAAAGTCGAGAATATTGTGTACATATATGCTTGCTGGCAAACGTTATATGATGATTTATTGAAAATTAGGCCTATTAACTTTGTGCAAGGAATACCCGATTCATTATGTGACGATAACCTATTACCTACTCATTTACATAATTTATTAATAATCGATGATGTTATGGATGCAGCTAGCCAGAATCAAGAGGTTCAGAATGTTTTCACAAAGTATGTACATCATAGGAATCTCAGTTGTGTCTATCTACTACAGAACATATTCATACAAGGTAAGGCTAGTAGAACTATTAGCTTGAATGCTAATTACTTAGTCTTATTCAAAACAGCCAGAGACAAGAATCAGATAATGTTATTAGCACGACAGATGTATCCAGGGAATACTAAATATTTTTTACAAGCCTATAACGATGCCACCAGTCGGCCGTATGGGTATTTACTTGTCGACTTTAAAACGACTACACCAGACAGTTTTCGTCTCAGATCCGAGATACTGTCAGACACCTCAGTAGTCTATTTACCTAGAAAAGCCCTGTTATAACCATGTCAGCCCTCATTCGTAGAAATCTAGTCCTACTGGAAAGATTGTATAAAGCTAGTCCTAAAACCAGACGGATTATTCTGAAGAATGCTAGTTCAGATTTTCTGAATGCTCTGTGTGAAATCTCCATCAATATTCTACGTGGCAAAATACCATTATCAACGATCCAATATAATGCGTTACTGAAGAAAAAGGGGGATATGAGATTGTTTGCTGATAAACGGATTAATCTAATCAAAAAGAAGAGAATTATTAATCAGAGAGGTAATGGTTTCATTCTACCATTACTAGGAGCTGCTCTACCGTTTATTACCAGTCTATTTTCCAGGCGATAGTTTTTTGTTTTGTCAAGTTTGTTTTGTTTTTGTTATTTCCTTATTTTTATTTTACAATATGGATCATGCTCAGAAAATGTTTCTAGTACCACAACACCAGCTTGATAGTTTAAAGCAGTTATCATCAACATCATCACCTCGTGAATCTATCAGACAAGTCGCTGAGAATGAATTGGATAAATCAATATTAGATGTCCTGAATACACCTGACCCCGATTTATATGCAAAGGCGAAAAAATATACTATGGTTCTACATAGATATTTGGCCCTGGTGAAGCAGAGAGGGTCCGAAACAGCTATGCTCACATTAGCATTACCTGAGGGCACACAGAACCCCCCTGTGCCTGATATTGCAGAAAATGCTAATATAGTAGACCAGGAAGATCATGTTTTGAAGGATATTTTATACCATATGCCTGCCAAAAATAAGAATAATACTCTACACATCTTGGATACATTATCTAAAAATAAAGATGCTATCTCATGGACACCTCAAGGAGAGATAATTATTGATGGAAATACTATTAGAGGATCACATCTTTACGATTTACTGAAGAGTGTAACATCATCATTCAAAATGAATGAGGATAGGAGGCCTGTAGGATGGACACAGTTTCTGAAAAAAATTGCAAAATTGAATATACCCCTAGCGGCCATCCCTAACAATAGCGTCAAGTTGTCTATCACTACCATGAAGCGCAGTGCTATATCTCCACCTCGAAGACAATGGGGCCCTACCGACATAGCGTATGAAATTTCACCAATGAGAAAAAGTAGAAGCCCCAGGAGGCGTAGTATCACAAGGTATACTACATCAAAAGAATGGGTTGACATATGATATGGTTTATATTATGTTTTTGTTTTAATTTCTTTCATAATTTGTGTATGTACTATGCTACTGTGATTCATACAATGCCAACAACGATGTATATGCTATACACTGACAGTGAATGTAACTGTATCACAATGTTTCCCCATGTTATAGTAAAATAAAAACTTTACATTTGAAATATTTTGTGTCCATGTTTTTATTATTATTGTCATTATCATTGTTATACACATATATATATATACACCCACCTTAACATGAATTACGTTTGTCACATACGCCGTTTTACATGTTGTACACACTGCACACATGTAAAATCATGATTTCTACATATCTCAGGACGTATTCTACTAACAAACTTACAGACCATAACATCGTTACAACATAGATCATCCTTATACAAATTCATCACTTTTTGATAAGAAAAACCCCTCTGCATATGACATAAAAAAAATACACAATGCTGTCCACATGTTGTGGCCATGTCATCTTGAACCTGCTTTACAGAATAGTACACATTCACACAATTCTTCTGAAGAAATATATTTATATCTTCAGGGAAATCCCGATATGTTGGAGGGTGTCCAAATGAATCAAAGAAATAACCATATCGGTCATTAGTGATGTATATGGCTAACCAGTGTGCTCCATCCATCGATGAGGGTTGGGTATTGATAATAACCATAGCAGGGATACTACTAATGATAATATCAGGGAGTTGATCACACGCCAATACCCCTAATAAATGTATGTGTCTCTTAACCTTCTTTTTAAGAACACTAGTTAATTCTATAGTATTCATGATAAGTATCTAGTTTTAGTACTCAATAATAATCCACTAAGACTTGTCTACGGTTTGATACCTCTATGACTGAATCGAAAATAGCATAACAGATCATATTGACGGTATGAGGTAAAGGGGCTCTAAATCGAGCCTCCAAACGTACATTCCCAGACCGAACCAATGATACGTGGGCTCCGCAACCCTCGTCTGGTTCTAGATTGAAACAATACAATGTATATCCATGACCAAAATCTCTTCGTGTGATGGCTAGTCCTCTGTCTTTCAGTTGACGACCCGTGGCCTGTATCATCTGATAATATTCACGTCCATACTGTCCATTATCGAAGGTTGGTTGAAAAGGCCTCCCCGGGAATGATTGACTGTCCGTATGTAGATTCAGGAATTCTAAATTGTAATGGTGGAATTTGAAGGGGTTCCTTGTGTAACTTCCGGTGAATGCTTCATGATCAACAAACCCGATAACTATAAACTTAGGTATCTGACCTAAAAATAAGTTCTCTTGGTTACATACTCGTGCTCCATTCGGTATAGAAACGGTCTTCAAGCACACTCTATCAATAGGATATTTGATATTTGTTTGGGTTAAAGCTCTGGCATGTCCCATTCGGACACCCGGCGCTACCGATACTTTCTTTATGAATAGACTAGCTGATACAATTTTAACCTTATGAGCATCAGCAACAGTTGTAGCCATCAGACAGAAATCATCTTTTGCACGTATAAATTTAATCTTGAGATCGATACCATTTATAAGTAATTTTTCTTGAAAAAACATATCAGAATGAATAGGAGCTATAATATCTACAATTGTACTATCTGCAGTGTATGCAGCTCTCGCATGCAGCCCCACATTTGCACCACCAGGGTTTGTAACGTCCATATGTCCACAGGTATCTTTAGAGAAGAGGCCACATCCGAATTGGGTGGATAATGTATCCTCACCATAATTCAATAAACATTCCAATACCCCTCTATAAGGGTAAGTATTAGATGCATGTGATATGAGTGTATCCCCCAGCATAATATCCACTTGTGAGAATAGTGAACATCCTGGATAATTGACAAATCCTACTTCAGCACCTGCAGCAAGATTGGTTCCATCAGCGTTCGTAATTTTCGCTTGTACATGCAAATATGTATTATTCAGATCGATATAATCCTCAGAACTCCCGGTGATGTAAAACTCTATAGGTGAAGTATCCGTGATGGCTGACAACGGGTTTATCTCATGGTAAGTATTCTTATCAATTGATGTCTGTGTTAGGCACACAGTGAAGAGGTCTAGTTCACTCTTTGAACATTCTTGTGATTGAGTATGTATTAACGACATAGTGAAATAATGGAGTACAGTTAAAAGATATCTCTAGCTGACGGTCTAGTAGTCCTTCTAACACGACGTCTGGTCTTTGTCTTCTTCTTATGGGTCTTTCCTGCTCTTTTATATGTCTTTCTACGCTTCTGGACACGCCCATGTGACTGGAACCTTGGAGGTCGTTTAATACCCCTCCTATGATGAATCATTAACCCTGATCCCTCCTGGCGTGGTTTTGATGGTCTATTCATGATATGTGTGACCACATCCCCCACGATATTTTTAGCTGCGGTCTTGAGGTGTGGCTTAGCCATATTGAAACCACTCTTTAAAAGTGGCATAGCGAATCTAAATAGATTTCGAAACATACCCCCCAGCCCCGACCCATACTGTGTAGCTGACCCTGTAAACCCTGGTAGTCCTGATCCTGCTTGATTAGCATAATATGCCATATATCTGTCATCATTCGCAATGTATGGAGAGCCCTTCATTATTCTCACGGTCCTAAGATCTATCACGTATAGGTCTAAAGTGTAATTTAACGACTACCTTCCCATATGTAAATGGCACATATAGATTCTGATCAGTCTTCAGAGAGATTTCTATATCACCTATCATAGACCGGGACAGACGGGTGTAGTGTGGTTTATCATACAAGAGGTATGGCATACGACGGGATTCGTCGGCTGTATTTATACTTCTCAACAATGGGACATAACTATCCCCTACAATCTGATAATCCACAATGTCTGTATACACATATATATTATAACACCCTCCGGAGATATCAGCAGGGTGTGGACTATAATGCATAGGATCCTGTATCGGGGATATTTCGAATTTCTTTTCGGGGTCGAATCCAAGAATTAGTGCTAGACGTCCTCTAAACACAACTGTCATACCCTCACCCCCTATAAAAAAAATGCGATTTTCAATAGCATTAAACATCATGGTTAGTTTTTTTATTCTATGGTGTAGTAGATTATTTATTTCCTTAATAATCCTAGAAATGCTATCGTAGACCCCTGGAGGTAGCATCATGTGTATAGGGGGTATTAATAAGCCATCTGCTTTACGTGGAGTAAAAGTTATCCATCCATCATCTTTTGTAAAATTATGCCAGTTACGAGGGTATTGCAACTCGATTAACCCCACCTCATAAGGTTCCTTGAGGGTGATAGGTTTAGCTAGTTTAGTTCTATAATTCCATATCTTATTAGATGGGTATACATTTAATGAGGCATTACTAGGTAGTGTTATATAAAACCCCTGTCCTTCCATTGTGTACTGCTGCTATAACTACAGTCCTACGATATGATTCATACAATCTCCTCCATTGCCTTAAATACCTATACTTCACTAAATTATATTGACTACTATACTCGATCAATAATTTCACTATCAGGTATCCATGAGTTGAACTTCTCACCCCATCCTAACCATTTAACTAATACCATTATACGACCCCCACACTTTTTCTTTTTTAGTATTTGTTCTATTTTGAAAACCTTATTTTTGTCTATGATAACTTTCTGTAGCTCCTTTTCATAAAATGTCCCTTGTATACCCTCGCCTGAAGTATCCTGTAGTTTGTAGACTGGTGGGGATCTAGGGATACATTCTGTTATTTTAAAAAATTCATCTGTAAATGTCTGTTCATAACCTTTCCTAAACACACCTCTGTATTTTGAGATGCGTACAGTCTCACCCATACTGTATTTAAATTTGATCCTATCACTATTCTTAGACTTGTATAGATTGTTGAATACTATATTCTCATTATCCTTATTAACCATAGATGGAGACATTTTAATAGACCTATGGTATGATCCATTATATGCGTCGACTAGTTGTTGTAGAACAGGTATATATCTCCGCGAATTGACTGATGTCAAGTAACGCCACATCTTTGTCTTCAGACTCCTATTGAAACGCTCCACTATACTAGCCTTTGTCTCATTATCAGTCGAGAAATGGTGGACACCATATTCACTCATCAATTGCTGAAATGTCTTGTTATAAAACTCTTTCCCCGCATCCGTCTGTAGTTTATGGGGGGTTCTCCCCTCATTCAAGATATCTTTAAAGGCCTCTGTAACACATGCCCCAGTCTTATTGTGTAGAGGTCTCACCCATGCATATTTCGAAAACACATCTATACAGGTCAGAATATACCTAACACCGTCATTTTCTTTAGAATATTCCCCCATTTCAACTAGATCAGCTTGAAATTGTTTATCTATACCGCTTACAAATACTCTATTTCTCCTGAAATACTTTGCAGCAGGAGCATGAAGTGTATAGACATCCTGTTTCTCTAACCACTTTTTAACCTCCACTATTTTAGGGGTGACCCCTTCTTCTGTTTTAACAGCTGTGATCAGTCTGGATACCCCTCCTAACCCCCCAGGGTTACCAGCATCATAATATATCTTCTGTAAAGCTCCGTCCATCATAACACCTATACCAACAATGAATAGATTGTACACTAATCCGTATTAAGTATTGGTTTTATTATTAAAAACATACACCGGCATCAATCATGTTCATATACATCACACACGATGTTTCATCGACAGCAATCATCCGTCGAACGGCATATACAACATTATGTCTAGGGCCTTCATATGCACATTGTTTATGCTTTAAGACACACATATCAATGATATAGGCGCACATGATCATCACATAACATACTCCTTTTGAGTTGCATTGTTTTTGATTAAAAAAACTGCTTACAACAGCCATTACATTGTTATCATTAATGATATGCCCATTTGGGGCATCATACATAGCTACCAACTTTTTATATATAACACTTGTAGTTTTTACATACTGTATATGGTTTCTAAAAATATCATACCCAGGGGGAAAGTATTCATTTTCATCAGAGTGTGTATACTGATCAATAACAGTATTCATCAAGGCTACAAGCCTATTACAAATAGGATTCTCAACACTATATAGTGCCCCCATTATGTAGAATATCGACGCGGGGGAGCTTTATTGTTCTTCGACCCATATGCTACTACACCGTTGTATAGTTCTATACCATTTAATCTCGGCCTCATTATTTATCTGATGCAGCTTTTCAATAATATACGGTTCAGAGACCCACTCGCTAATAATCACATCGGCAGCCCCCAAGAGTCTTGATACATGCACATCAATGCTACGCTCCATCAACAAGGCATGGTTCAATGCGATAGGTAATGACTGTGTAAACACCTTATCACATATAGCATCATAGTGTCTCTCGAAATAATATACCTCCGGTTCTGTCAAACATGCATGCTGGAGCTGACTAGGGTGATTGATTCTACAACCGTAGCAGTCTGATTGTAGATCGCGTAAAATTACACTCTCGGTAATCCACCCTAGCACACCTCTGAGTATAGCAATGTCCTCAACCACCAAACGTTGATTCTTCTGGACACCGTCTTTAGCTAATTCCGATACCGTTGCACCCAGGGGGACCTCCTCTGCACCCCCTGTATGGATGATGGACCTACAATCCTCAGAAGCACACACCCCGATCAGATCACGCTGGTTCTGACTTTGTCCAAACTCTTTAATCCATGTATAGATTGTATCATCATCCAGATCAGATACAGTATAATCCACACCATTATCTGTAGAGTTGTCCATAGACTGAAGATTCCACCCTAAATAAGGATGTAAAGAAGAAAAAAGTCATTATATAAAAATAATACATATAGTATGTATAAACACAACAACCACAATACACCATAATTATAATAACAAAGCATTATAATAAGTATTAACTATTTACCGTTATTGAAATTCAGGAGAATTCAAGTCTTCGGCTGAGCGGCAATTCAGACAGGTAAGGAACGGTATACATAGCATCAATGCAACTACACGACCCAAGGCCGTGAAGAATCCTTCTCCTGATGCATTCGAATTCGTGACTGAAATATCCTCGGCTGATAGTGTGATCAATCTGCCTGAACACACACTGCAACGAGTCCCCTGCATAACGCTGCATGACAAATAGA
Organism: Electrona antarctica; assembly: GCF_951216825.1. Lineage (NCBI taxonomy): Eukaryota > Metazoa > Chordata > Actinopteri > Myctophiformes > Myctophidae > Electrona > Electrona antarctica. Next base: position 78,318 of record NC_136789.1, on the reverse strand, counting down.
TCTCTGTTTTCACAAATACAAGGGTCCATGGGGTCTAGAGACAATACATTATTCCCCTCGTTACTACCCCAAATATCACTTTCCTCTAATTTAAAATCACACACGCACCTGGCCGAACCATCATACACTATATGTGATTCAGATTCCTTGCTCATAGTACGTCTAAGGACCCCACCATTCTTCTTCTTAGGAGCATAACAAACTTCCTCACAAATCATCACATCATTAACACTATCATGATGCACGGTATCAGACATACCTTCACCATCAATTGAAGTCATGACCAGGCGTATGAATGATTAACCAATATGTCTTAGTTTAGGTAGAACACCGGTGTTTTTGAGAGGATCCTACATACACTGCATGCTAACACACTCTCTGTATTTATTGTGAGTCTACACATTCAGATAAGACATGCCCCTACCCTGTATAACCCAATCACACTAGACCCCACCTACCCATAGTAGACCAACCCCCATACACACCCACACTGCATACCACCCCCTCTCTAATTAACATAATTAACACATTAACACAACAAACAGATGTTTTGATGGGGAGGGGGGTTTACAACTGCACCTGGCACTTCTAAAAGATAAGGGACCCCCAATCTGCCAGCTGGCAGTTCAAAGAGAGAGAGAGATTTACAACGGCCACCTGGCACTTCTAAAAGATAAGGGATCCCCCACCCCCCTCACCCACATAGAGGTTAATCTAAACTTTCTATTGTTCTATGCACACCTGGAGTCTGTCTGTCTGTGGGACAACCCCCCTTCCTGAAAACACGCAGGCAGGGGACAGAGAGAGAGAGGGAGGGAGGGAGAGATGGAGCAGACTTAAACATTTAATGATATAAAACACTTAAGCTTAACACTTAAGCAATAACAAAAGCATGGCAATACATCACATACATAAACATTAAGGTATGCATGGAATGTATGGAATGCGTGGAATTTTATAATTATTATTATGCTAATTATATTTATGATTTTATGAGTTATGGGTTTATGAGTTATGGTTTTATGCTAATTATATTTATGAATAAATTAATATAAATTAACATAAATTACTCACTAGCGCCCCCAGTGGCCACATGCTGTAAGTTGCAGCAGTATATATAGACTACTACCATAGAAACATGGTTAAAACAATATGCGTCAGCAACATCTCTATTTATTACAAACAGGCCGTTTTTTTTTTCCCATTCAACAAGGCGGAAGAAAGTGCACCGTTCCCGGCGGCACTGCAATGCCGGGTCGATGCGTGGAGTGAACGGAGCAAGCCCCTTTTTCAACTCCTGAGTCAAAAAATCTGTTTAATATTTAGTCCCCATATAGGGGACATATCAGATATTAAACTGATAAGAACAGATTTTTTTTTTTTTTTTATTGAAAATTCAGTCAGTCATACATTACAATTCATTACAATTCATCCCAAAACATTCTGTAATCCCCTCCCTCCTATCCCGTTTGCATACATCTTTATTCCCTCATACCCTAACATCCAGTACATCATAAAATGGTTCTCAAAAAATGCCTCTCCGTTGAAACCACACCTACCCCAATCCCAAACCCCCCTTCCACCTCTCCAGAGAACCCATCAGGGGCTGGCATCAGAGTCGTCCAACCAATCTGGGACTACTCGAGCAATCAACCTCAATCCATCACTTAGGTCCGACTCGGACAGCGTAAGGCCCTTCCCATGTCCACCCTCTTCTTCACTCTGCTCCGAGCTTTCCCCCCCCCCCGCTTCCTTGCTGTCCCCTGTGGCTGTCTCAGGCTTCCCAAGTGACCCTGGTGCGAAAAGCTTTGTCATATCTTCTTTCTTTTTCTTTTTCTGTGTCTGTTCGTAACTCGACACGTCGCTGTTCTCCCCCAACACCTGCCCCCTTTCATCCCCACCCTCCTCCCTCACCTTCTCTCCTCCCCCCTCTCTCCTGTCTTGACCTTCCCCCCCGACCGCCTCTTCCTCCGCCTCCGCTGTTGAAAAAACCACCTCCCCCCTCTCCATTCTGGCCTTCTTCCCCTCTCTGCCCTCAGCGCTTCTGGTTTTCCTACTCTTCTTCTTCCTAACATTTCCCCCTGACCCCCCCTCGGCAGCCCCCTCTGCCCCACCCTCTCCGATCTGGTCTGCACATTCCACGTAAACTTCCCCCTCTCCGCCACTCCCGACCCCGCCTCCCCCCACACTGTCCATCTGCTGCTCCTCCCCCGTAGCGCCTCCGCCAGGTTCCTCCTCTGTCGCCGGCTCCGGTCCAGCGTCTGGTCCACTCTCCAGGTTCAGAGCAAGCACCGCTTCCGGTTCCCGCTCTGCACTGTCCTCTCGCCCTCCGCTGTCGCTGGCTCCGACCGCACGGGCATACGCCCTGCCCGGGCAAGTCCTGTCCTCATGGTCCTTACTCCCACATACTCCGCAGGCCCTCGGGAATGGGCACCTGTAGGACTCGTGCCCGTAGGCCGTGCAGTGGCGACACCACACAAATCCGCATGCGCCCTCCTTGTGGCCATGTTTTTTGCACCTCCTACAATAAGGCGGTTGCCTGTTGTAAAATAGGAACCCCTTGTCTCCGGCGATGCTGAATTGGGCCGGAGGGTGCGCCATCCCCTCAAACCCACCTTGGTCGTCCCGCAGCAGCACCTGGAACTGGGTCTTGCCTGTCCAGAAGCCCAACAGATCGGTGATTTTTCTGTTTCCAGCCAACACTTCCCCATACACAGACAGAAAACTTACGATCTGATCCCCCGTGACGTATGGGTTGTACATCTGTACTGTGATCAGCTTAAAATTAGGTCTGTCCAGGTTCAAAATCTCGTATTCAGAAAAGGGTTTCTCACCCCCCTTCCTTTTGCAGATATCCAGCACGTCCTCTGCTACTCCAGTAGTGGTGAACGTCACGTCAAAACTCCTCTCCAATGCGTTGCTCTGTAGGCAGTAAACGTTCTCCACCTTCAGCTTGAGCTGGCCCATCAATATGCTCCGTCCAAATGCCTCGCGCTGCAACATGGTAAATGACGCCTTCCTCCATCGGAACCTCACTGTATTGCGTAATCCAGCCCTTGGCAGTGTTTGCCCGGACGTGGAAGCCATCACGGATGCGTTTTCAGCCCGAGAAAACGCTCCCGGCCTCCACGTTGAAGAATCCTTCCAAAAAAACTTTTATTTTTTTCGCTAAGTCTCGATCTGTGTCTCAACTTGATCTTAGCCAAAAGGCCGAGAAGCGATAACCCTCAAACTGACTGCTGTGAAGTCCGCTTCCTTGGCTAACGACATTCCCATCCGGTCTGATACCCACTTAGTCATCACCATATACCCACTTGG
>NC_136789.1:65000-67500 GCF_951216825.1 Electrona antarctica | reverse complement strand
TGGTGAAGATTCCAGGGGGGTGCTTAAGAGTGGGTACCCGGGTTCGGATGGAGAGCCGGGTTGTGGGTTTAGCTGGCTTCGGGCCTGGCACCCCGGTGGGGGCCCAAGGCTCCCTGGGTCCGCGTGGAGAGCCGGGCAAACCGGCTTTCTGCTGTCCACACTTAGAAGATTTTTACACTCGTACCCCGGAAGTCACGTTAGAGGCTGGCCCATGCCACCCCCTCCCCCGTGGGTTACCCGGGTCCGGGTGGAGAGCCGGGTTCCCACTTTAGCCGAGTTCTGAGTGGGCACCCCGGCAGGGTGACAAGGCTCCCAGGGGCCGCGTGGAGAGCCGGGCAAAACGCCACATTGTGTGTCTTTCACGCTTTTCATGCTTTTCCACGCTTTGAAGATTTTTCACTTGCACTCCGGAATTCGTGTACTCCTTCCGTCCCCCTCCCCCTCGGCCGCAACCCCGCCAACAAGTTCGTGCTGCACATGATCTGGTGTTTTGTCATTCAGTCTGCCGACATGAAAAAGCTTACAGCACCTGGTATTCCCAGGCAGTCTCCCATCCAAGTACTGACCAGGCCCTACCCTGCTTAGCTTCCGAGATCGGACGAGATCGGGCGTGTTCAGGGTGGTATGGCCGTACGCGACAGCAGAGGAGGCCGGCACGGCTCATGTACACAGCAGATGGCTTTGGCCAATGGCTTTCATGAAAAAGCTTACGGCACCTGGTATTCCCAGGCAGTCTCCCATCCAAGTACTGACCAGGCCCTACCCTGCTTAGCTTCCGAGATCGGACGAGATCGGGCGTGTTCAGGGTGGTATGGCCGTAAGCGACGGCAGAGGAGGCCGGCACGGCTCATGTACATAGCAGATGGCTTTGGCCAATGGCTTTCATGAAAAAGCTTACGGCACCTGGTATTCCCAGGCAGTCTCCCATCCAAGTACTGACCAGGCCCTACCCTGCTTAGCTTCCGAGATCGGACGAGATCGGGCGTGTTCAGGGTGGTATGGCCGTAAGCGACAGCTGAGAAGGCCGGCACGGCTCATGTACACAGCAGATGGCTTTGGCCAATGCCTTTCATGAAAAGGCTTACGGCACCTGGTATTCCCAGGCAGTCTCCCATCCAAGTACTGACCAGGCCCTACCCTGCTTAGCTTCCGAGATCGGACGAGTTCAGGGTGGTATGGCCGTAAGCGACAGCAGAGGTGGCCGGCACGGCTCATGTACACAGCAGATGGCTTTGGCCAATGCCTTTCATGAAAAAGCTTACGGCACCTGGTATTCCCAGGCAGTCTCCCATCCAAGTACTGACCAGGCCCTACCCTGCTTAGCTTCCGAGATCGGACGAGATCGGGCGTGTTCAGGGTGGTATGGCCGTAAGCGACAGCAGAGGTGGCCGGCACGGCTCATGTACACAGCAGATGGCTTTGGCCAATGCCTTTCATGAAAATGCTTACGGCACCTGGTATTCCCAGGCAGTCTCCCATCCAAGTACTGACCAGGCCCTACCCTGCTTAGCTTCCGAGATCGGACGAGATCGGGCGTGTTCAGGGTGGTATGGCCGTAAGCGACAGCAGAGGTGGCCGGCACGGCTCATGTACACAGCAGATGGCTTTGGCCAATGCCTTTCATGAAAAAGCTTACGGCACCTGGTATTCCCAGGCAGTCTCCCATCCAAGTACTGACCAGGCCCTACCCTGCTTAGCTTCCGAGATCGGACGAGATCGGGCGTGTTCAGGGTGGTATGGCCGTAAGCGACAGCAGAGTTGGCCGGCACGGCTCATGTACACAGCAGATGGCTTTGGCCAAAGCCTTTCATGAAAAAGCGTACGGCACCTGGTATTCCCAGGCAGTCTCCCATCCAAGTACTGACCAGGCCCTATCCTGCTTAGCTTCCGAGATCGGACGAGATCCGGCGTGTTCAGGGTGGTATGGCCGTAAGCGACAGCAGAAGTGGCCGGTACGGCTCATGTACAGTAGATGACAGTACATTTCTTTAACCATAGAAACATGGTTAAAACAATATGCGTCAGCAACATCTCTATTTATTACAAACAGGCCGTTTTTTTTTTCCATTCAACAAGGCGGAAGAAAGTGCACCGTTCCCGGCGGCACTGCAATGCCGGGTCGATGCGTGGAGTGAACGGAGCAAGCCCCTTTTTCAACTCCTGAGTCAAAAAATCCGTTTAATATTTAGTCCCCATATAGGGGACATATCATATATTAAACTGATAAGAACAGATACTACACTTGATCTTAGCCAAAAGGCCGAGAAGCGATAACCCTCAAACTGACTGCTGTGAAGTCCGCTTCCTAGGCTAACGACATTCCCATCCGGTCTGATACCCACTTAGTCATCACCATATACCCACTTGGGCATTAGCATAACAATGACCTCTGTGACCTCTCTAAGGACCCATTGGTAGATGCTTACAGCACCGTGGAGTATGCAAGCTTGCAGATCTGCTATTTTCATAACATTTCAAAAATGACAAAAGTGGCCCATCC
>NC_136789.1:47500-60000 GCF_951216825.1 Electrona antarctica | reverse complement strand
GGCCGGCACGGCTCATGTACATAGCAGATGGCTTTGGCCAATGGCTTTCATGAAAAAGCTTACGGCACCTGGTATTCCCAGGCAGTCTCCCATCCAAGTACTGACCAGGCCCTACCCTGCTTAGCTTCCGAGATCGGACGAGATCGGGCGTGTTCAGGGTGGTATGGCCGTAAGCGACAGCTGAGAAGGCCGGCACGGCTCATGTACAAAGCAGATGGCTTTGGCCAATGCCTTTCATGAAAAGGCTTACGGCACCTGGTATTCCCAGGCAGTCTCCCATCCAAGTACTGACCAGGCCCTACCCTGCTTAGCTTCCGAGATCGGACGAGATCGGGCGTGTTCAGGGTGGTATGGCCGTAAGCGACAGCAGAGGTGGCCGGCACGGCTCATGTACACAGCAGATGGCTTTGGCCAATGCCTTTCATGAAAAAGCTTACGGCACCTGGTATTCCCAGGCAGTCTACCATCCAAGTACTGACCAGGCCCTACCCTGCTTAGCTTCCGAGATCGGACGAGATCGGGCGTGTTCAGGGTGGTATGGCCGTAAGCGACAGCAGAGGTGGCCGGCACGGCTCATGTACACAGCAGATGGCTTTGGCCAATGCCTTTCATGAAAATGCTTACGGCACCTGGTATTCCCAGGCAGTCTCCCATCCAAGTACTGACCAGGCCCTACCCTGCTTAGCTTCCGAGATCGGACGAGATCGGGCGTGTTCAGGGTGGTATGGCCGTAAGCGACAGCAGAGGTGGCCGGCACGGCTCATGTACACAGCAGATGGCTTTGGCCAATGCCTTTCATGAAAAAGCTTACGGCACCTGGTATTCCCAGGCAGTCTCCCATCCAAGTACTGACCAGGCCCTACCCTGCTTAGCTTCCGAGATCGGACGAGATCGGGCGTGTTCAGGGTGGTATGGCCGTAAGCGACAGCAGAGTTGGCCGGCACGGCTCATGTACACAGCAGATGGCTTTGGCCAAAGCCTTTCATGAAAAAGCGTACGGCACCTGGTATTCCCAGGCAGTCTCCCATCCAAGTACTGACCAGGCCCTATCCTGCTTAGCTTCCGAGATCGGACGAGATCCGGCGTGTTCAGGGTGGTATGGCCGTAAGCGACAGCAGAAGTGGCCGGTACGGCTCATGTACAGTAGATGACAGTACATTTCTTTAACCATAGAAACATGGTTAAAACAATATGCGTCAGCCACATCTCTATTTATTACAAACAGGCCGTTTTTTTTTTTCCATTCAACAAGGCGGAAGAAAGTGCACCGTTCCCGGCGGCACTGCAATGCCGGGTCGATGCGTGGAGTGAACGGAGCAAGCCCCTTTTTCAACTCCTGAGTCAAAAAATCCGTTTAATATTTAGTCCCCATATAGGGGACATATCAGATATTAAACCGATAAGAACAGATACTACACTTGATCTTAGCCAAAAGGCCGAGAAGCGATAACCCTCAAACTGACTGCTGTGAAGTCCGCTTCCTAGGCTAACGACATTCCCATCCGGTCTGATACCCACTTAGTCATCACCATATACCCACTTGGGCATTAGCATAACAATGACCTCTGTGACCTCTCTAAGGACCCATTGGCAGATGCTTACAGCACCGTGGAGTATGCAAGCTTGCAGATCTGCTATTTTCATAACATTTCAAAAATGACAAAAGTGGCCCATCCACATGCATGCTTGTAGGTAGCCATTTTCAACAACTTCCGTTGGTCGCAGAGGCTCGGGATTGCCACCGTTGGAAAGCTCGCACCTGAGATAGGGGGGGGGGGGGAGGGGGGAGTGGAGGTGCATGGGCGTCGGTAGTGGGGGTGGGGTAGGCGTTGTTAAAATGTTTAAAAAGTGGAAAAACTGGGACGCTTTGGAGAAGCACAAGGGGGCGCTGCTGTGCAGCAAGCCCTCGGCCGTGCCCCGCCCACATTGGGGGCGTTGTTTTAAAATGTGGGTGTGGCCTATCAGAGCGTAGAACAACTCTGGTCTCTCTTCATGACGGATACAAAACTATATGTTGTGTTTGGCCCTACCTCTGGTAGGGGTTTATCAATTGTCTGGGGCCATTGTCACTTGTTCCGCGAGTGGGAATCGAACTCACAGCCCTCCGCATTAGAGTCAGTTGCATTGACCACCCTCCACCCTGAACAGATCAGGATTCTATATAAAGGGATATTAGCTGGGTTTAAATAGAGCTTGAATGTTTAAACAGTACTGGTCGGGATCCTGTTAAAAACGGCATCGTCCCAGAGGTGGATTTGAACCACCAACCTCTTGGTTTACGGCCAAGCACACTAGTCCACTGGGCCAAACAAGCTGTCGAGTGTTGAAGCAAAAGTGTGTGCATTGCCAATGGATTTGGAGTCCCAGGGGCGCGGCCGCTGTGCGCCCGTAGCCAATGGTGAAGATTCCAGGGGGGTGCTTAAGAGTGGGTACCCGGGTTCGGATGGAGAGCCGGGTTGTGGGTTTAGCTGGCTTCGGGCCTGGCACCCCGGTGGGGGCCCAAGGCTCCCTGGGTCCGCGTGGAGAGCCGGGCAAACCGGCTTTCTGCTGTCCACACTTAGTAGATTTTTACACTCGTACCCCGGAAGTCACGTTAGAGGCTGGCCCATGCCACCCCCTCCCCCGTGGGTTACCCGGGTCCGGGTGGAGAGCCGGGTTCCCACTTTAGCCGAGTTCTGAGTGGGCACCCCGGCAGGGTGACAAGGCTCCCAGGGGCCGCGTGGAGAGCTGGGCAAAACGCCACATTGTGTGTCTTTCACGCTTTTCATGCTTTTCCACGCTTTGAAGATTTTTCACTTGCACTCCGGAATTCATGTACTCCTTCCGTCCCCCTCCCCCTCGGCCGCACCCCCGCCAACAAGTTCGTGCTGCACATGATCTGGTGTTTTGTCATTCAGTCTGCCGACATGAAAAAGCTTACAGCACCTGGTATTCCCAGGCAGTCTCCCATCCAAGTACTGACCAGGCCCTACCCTGCTTAGCTTCCGAGATCGGACGAGATCGGGCGTGTTCAGGGTGGTATGGCCGTAAGCGACAGCAGAGGAGGCCGGCACGGCTCATGTACACAGCAGATGGCTTTGGCCAATGGCTTTCATGAAAAAGTTTACGGCACCTGGTATTCCCAGGCAGTCTCCCATCCAAGTACTGGCCAGGCCCTACCCTGCTTAGCTTCCGAGATCGGACGAGATCGGGCGTGTTCAGGGTGGTATGGCCGTAAGCGACAGCAGAGGAGGCCGGCACGGCTCATGTACATAGCAGATGGCTTTGGCCAATGGCTTTCATGAAAAAGCTTACGGCACCTGGTATTCCCAGGCAGTCTCCCATCCAAGTACTGACCAGGCCCTACCCTGCTTAGCTTCCGAGATCGGACGAGATCGGGCGTGTTCAGGGTGGTATGGCCGTAAGCGACAGCTGAGAAGGCCGGCACGGCTCATGTACAAAGCAGATGGCTTTGGCCAATGCCTTTCATGAAAAGGCTTACGGCACCTGGTATTCCCAGGCAGTCTCCCATCCAAGTACTGACCAGGCCCTACCCTGCTTAGCTTCCGAGATCGGACGAGATCGGGCGTGTTCAGGGTGGTATGGCCGTAAGCGACAGCAGAGGTGGCCGGCACGGCTCATGTACACAGCAGATGGCTTTGGCCAATGCCTTTCATGAAAAAGCTTACGGCACCTGGTATTCCCAGGCAGTCTACCATCCAAGTACTGACCAGGCCCTACCCTGCTTAGCTTCCGAGATCGGACGAGATCGGGCGTGTTCAGGGTGGTATGGCCGTAAGCGACAGCAGAGGTGGCCGGCACGGCTCATGTACACAGCAGATGGCTTTGGCCAATGCCTTTCATGAAAATGCTTACGGCACCTGGTATTCCCAGGCAGTCTCCCATCCAAGTACTGACCAGGCCCTACCCTGCTTAGCTTCCGAGATCGGACGAGATCGGGCGTGTTCAGGGTGGTATGGCCGTAAGCGACAGCAGAGGTGGCCGGCACGGCTCATGTACACAGCAGATGGCTTTGGCCAATGCCTTTCATGAAAAAGCTTACGGCACCTGGTATTCCCAGGCAGTCTCCCATCCAAGTACTGACCAGGCCCTACCCTGCTTAGCTTCCGAGATCGGACGAGATCGGGCGTGTTCAGGGTGGTATGGCCGTAAGCGACAGCAGAGTTGGCCGGCACGGCTCATGTACACAGCAGATGGCTTTGGCCAAAGCCTTTCATGAAAAAGCGTACGGCACCTGGTATTCCCAGGCAGTCTCCCATCCAAGTACTGACCAGGCCCTATCCTGCTTAGCTTCCGAGATCGGACGAGATCCGGCGTGTTCAGGGTGGTATGGCCGTAAGCGACAGCAGAAGTGGCCGGTACGGCTCATGTACAGTAGATGACAGTACATTTCTTTAACCATAGAAACATGGTTAAAACAATATGCGTCAGCCACATCTCTATTTATTACAAACAGGCCGTTTTTTTTTTTCCATTCAACAAGGCGGAAGAAAGTGCACCGTTCCCGGCGGCACTGCAATGCCGGGTCGATGCGTGGAGTGAACGGAGCAAGCCCCTTTTTCAACTCCTGAGTCAAAAAATCCGTTTAATATTTAGTCCCCATATAGGGGACATATCAGATATTAAACTGATAAGAACACAGATTTTTTTTTTTTTTTTTATTGTTTGAACAAGTCAGCCTCAACGGCTTCCATACAACATAACATAATCATACATCATTATTCCATACAGTCAAAAAATAAATAAATCAACAAATGACTCAATTTACATCAACCAAAAAACCTTTTCCTTCAAAGTCTTTTCTATCTAACATTTCTATTCAAAGTCCTCTATCCTGGAGGTTCCTCTCTTTCCGCCCTAGTGGGCAACGTCCCAGTAACGTTAGCCGGTGAGGGTGGGCCAAACATGCCTCGGGGCTGGCCCGAGTCAAAACTCAGCGCCATCACCTCCTCCATCCTGCCAGATGCCATCACCTCCCCGCTTTCTGAGGAGTCCATGTCCTTCTCCTCCTCTTCTCCTGTTCTCACCTTCTTCCCAGCTGGCGACGGGGCCCCTGCCCCCTTAGACGCCAGGGGGCCAGTCCCCGCCCCTTTCTTCTGTCCACTGTCCGCTGCTGAGTCCTTTGGCAAGGCCTCCGCCGCTCCTCTCTTCTGCGGGCCCTTCGGCCCCTTCGGGCCTGCACCCCCAGCCGGAGAGGAAATCCCTGCTCCACCAGCCACAGTCCCCTCTCCCCCAAGCCCACCACCACCTGCCCCACCCCTCACGGGGCAGGCCCTTACAAGGTGGGCCGTAGCCCCGCAGGCATGGCAGGCCTTGGGGGCCTCTACACCCGTGCACGCGCTTGCTCGGTGTCCGCCCCCCCTGCACTTCCTGCAGAAGGGAGGCTGCCCCCTATAATACAGGTAGCCTCTTGCTTTTCCTATGTTGAAGAAAGCCGGGGGGTGCGACAGTCCATCAGGCCCACTTCGATCCGCATTGAATATCATGGGAAACTCCCTTCTCCCCGTCCAGATGCCCATCTCGTCCTTCTCCTGCGTCACCCAGTCGTTGGGACACACTCCTCCATACCCACTTAGAAACACCAGAATGTCCTCGGTGGCCACATGTGGGTTGTACATGTGGACCGTGACAACTCTTTGTTTTTTCATCCCCAAATATATTACATCCACATGTCTTAGTGGCTCCTCTTCTCTCTTCCGCCAGTATACAACATACACTTGGTGTACCTTTTTTTCCACGTGGAAGGTCACATCAAACCCTCTCCCCAGAGGATTGTCTTGTAGGCACATAATGTCCTCTACCTTTACATTTAGCAGCCCGATCAAAATGTCCGTCGTGAAAGTTTTCCTCTCCACCGGGACGCCCTTCTTCCATCTGAACCGCAGCGTGTTCTTTACTTCAGTTCCGTCGTTCATCCTCTCTGTCAAAAACCTTCCTTTAAGCCAGCTTAATCCTCCTCATCCACTTCCCGTACTTCTGATTTTAGCCAAAAGGCCGAGAAGCGATAACCCTCAAACTGACTGCTGTGAAGTCCGCTTCCTAGGCTAACGACATTCCCATCCGGTCTGATACCCACTTAGTCATCACCATATACCCACTTGGGCATTAGCATAACAATGACCTCTGTGACCTCTCTAAGGACCCATTGGCAGATGCTTACAGCACCGTGGAGTATGCAAGCTTGCAGATCTGCTATTTTCATAACATTTCAAAAATGACAAAAGTGGCCCATCCACATGCATGCTTGTAGGTAGCCATTTTCAACAACTTCCGTTGGTCGCAGAGGCTCGGGATTGCCACCGTTGGAAAGCTCGCACCTGATATAGGGGGGGGGGGGGGGGGGAGTGGAGGTGCATGGGCGTCGGTAGTGGGGGTGGGGTAGGCGTTGTTAAAATGTTTAAAAAGTGGAAAAACTGGGACGCTTTGGAGAAGCACAAGGGGGCGCTGCTGTGCAGCAAGCCCTCGGCCGTGCCCCGCCCACATTGGGGGCGTTGTTTTAAAATGTGGGTGTGGCCTATCAGAGCGTAGAACAACTCTGGTCTCTCTTCATGACGGATACAAAACTATATGTTGTGTTTGGCCCTACCTCTGGTAGGGGTTTATCAATTGTCTGGGGCCATTGTCACTTGCTCCGCGAGTGGGAATCGAACTCACAGCCCTCCGCATTAGAGTCAGTTGCATTGACCACTAGTCCATTGAACAACCTCCACCCTGAACAGATCAGGATTCTATATAAAGGGATATTAGCTGGGTTTAAATAGAGCTTGAATGTTTAAACAGTACTGGTCGGGATCCTGTTAAAAACGGCATCGTCCCAGAGGTGGATTTGAACCACCAACCTCTTGGTTTACGGCCAAGCACACTAGTCCACTGGGACAAACAGGCTGTCGAGTGTTGAAGCAAAAGTGTGTGCATTGCCAATGGATTTGGAGTCCCAGGGGCGCGGCCGCTGTGCGCCCGTAGCCAATGGTGAAGATTCCAGGGGGGTGCTTAAGAGTGGGTACCCGGGTTCGGATGGAGAGCCGGGTTGTGGGTTTAGCTGGCTTCGGGCCTGGCACCCCGGTGGGGGCCCAAGGCTCCCTGGGTCCGCGTGGAGAGCCGGGCAAACCGGCTTTCTGCTGTCCACACTTAGTAGATTTTTACACTCGTACCCCGGAAGTCACGTTAGAGGCTGGCCCATGCCACCCCCTCCCCCGTGGGTTACCCGGGTCCGGGTGGAGAGCCGGGTTCCCACTTTAGCCGAGTTCTGAGTGGGCACCCCGGCAGGGTGACAAGGCTCCCAGGGGCCGCGTGGAGAGCCGGGCAAAACGCCACATTGTGTGTCTTTCACGCTTTTCATGCTTTTCCACGCTTTGAAGATTTTTCACTTGCACTCCGGAATTCATGTACTCCTTCCGTCCCCCTCCCCCTCGGCCGCACCCCCGCCAACAAGTTCGTGCTGCACATGATCTGGTGTTTTGTCATTCAGTCTGCCGACATGAAAAAGCTTACAGCACCTGGTATTCCCAGGCAGTCTCCCATCCAAGTACTGACCAGGCCCTACCCTGCTTAGCTTCCGAGATCGGACGAGATCGGGCGTGTTCAGGGTGGTATGGCCGTAAGCGACAGCAGAGGAGGCCGGTACGGCTCATGTACACAGCAGATGGCTTTGGCCAATGGCTTTCATGAAAAAGTTTACGGCACCTGGTATTCCCAGGCAGTCTCCCATCCAAGTACTGACCAGGCCCTACCCTGCTTAGCTTCCGAGATCGGACGAGATCGGGCGTGTTCAGGGTGGTATGGCCGTAAGCGACAGCAGAGGAGGCCGGCACGGCTCATGTACATAGCAGATGGCTTTGGCCAATGGCTTTCATGAAAAAGCTTACGGCACCTGGTATTCCCAGGCAGTCTCCCATCCAAGTACTGACCAGGCCCTACCCTGCTTAGCTTCCGAGATCGGACGAGATCGGGCGTGTTCAGGGTGGTATGGCCGTAAGCGACAGCTGAGAAGGCCGGCACGGCTCATGTACAAAGCAGATGGCTTTGGCCAATGCCTTTCATGAAAAGGCTTACGGCACCTGGTATTCCCAGGCAGTCTCCCATCCAAGTACTGACCAGGCCCTACCCTGCTTAGCTTCCGAGATCGGACGAGATCGGGCGTGTTCAGGGTGGTATGGCCGTAAGCGACAGCAGAGGTGGCCGGCACGGCTCATGTACACAGCAGATGGCTTTGGCCAATGCCTTTCATGAAAAAGCTTACGGCACCTGGTATTCCCAGGCAGTATACCATCCAAGTACTGACCAGGCCCTACCCTGCTTAGCTTCCGAGATCGGACGAGATCGGGCGTGTTCAGGGTGGTATGGCCGTAAGCGACAGCAGAGGTGGCCGGCACGGCTCATGTACACAGCAGATGGCTTTGGCCAATGCCTTTCATGAAAGTGCTTACGGCACCTGGTATTCCCAGGCAGTCTCCCATCCAAGTACTGACCAGGCCCTACCCTGCTTAGCTTCCGAGATCGGACGAGATCGGGCGTGTTCAGGGTGGTATGGCCGTAAGCGACAGCAGAGGTGGCCGGCACGGCTCATGTACACAGCAGATGGCTTTGGCCAATGCCTTTCATGAAAAAGCTTACGGCACCTGGTATTCCCAGGCAGTCTCCCATCCAAGTACTGACCAGGCCCTACCCTGCTTAGCTTCCGAGATCGGACGAGATCGGGCGTGTTCAGGGTGGTATGGCCGTAAGCGACAGCAGAGTTGGCCGGCACGGCTCATGTACACAGCAGATGGCTTTGGCCAAAGCCTTTCATGAAAAAGCGTACGGCACCTGGTATTCCCAGGCAGTCTCCCATCCAAGTACTGACCAGGCCCTATCCTGCTTAGCTTCCGAGATCGGACGAGATCCGGCGTGTTCAGGGTGGTATGGCCGTAAGCGACAGCAGAAGTGGCCGGTACGGCTCATGTACAGTAGATGACAGTACATTTCTTTAACCATAGAAACATGGTTAAAACAATATGCGTCAGACACATCTCTATTTATTACAAACAGGCCGTTTTTTTTTTTCCATTCAACAAGGCGGAAGAAAGTGCACCGTTCCCGGCGGCACTGCAATGCCGGGTCGATGCGTGGAGTGAACGGAGCAAGCCCCTTTTTCAACTCCTGAGTCAAAAAATCCGTTTAATATTTAGTCCCCATATAGGGGACATATCAGATATTAAACTGATAAGAACAGATTTTTTTTTTATTTTTTATTGTTTGAACAAGTCAGCCTCAACGGCTTCCATACAACATAACATAATCATACATCATTATTCCATACAGTCAAAAAATAAATAAATCAACAAATGACTCAATTTACATCAACCAAAAAACCTTTTCCTTCAAAGTCTTTTCTATCTAACATTTCTATTCAAAGTCCTCTATCCTGGAGGTTCCTCTCTTTCCGCCCTAGTGGGCAACGTCCCAGTAACGTTAGCCGGTGAGGGTGGGCCAAACATGCCTCGGGGCTGGCCCGAGTCAAAACTCAGCGCCATCACCTCCTCCATCCTGCCAGATGCCATCACCTCCCCGCTTTCTGAGGAGTCCATGTCCTTCTCCTCCTCTTCTCCTGTTCTCACCTTCTTCCCAGCTGGCGACGGGGCCCCTGCCCCCTTAGACGCCAGGGGGCCAGTCCCCGCCCCTTTCTTCTGTCCACTGTCCGCTGCTGAGTCCTTTGGCAAGGCCTCCGCCGCTCCTCTCTTCTGCGGGCCCTTCGGCCCCTTCGGGCCTGCACCCCCAGCCGGAGAGGAAATCCCTGCTCCACCAGCCACAGTCCCCTCTCCCCCAAGCCCACCACCACCTGCCCCACCCCTCACGGGGCAGGCCCTTACAAGGTGGGCCGTAGCCCCGCAGGCATGGCAGGCCTTGGGGGCCTCTACACCCGTGCACGCGCTTGCTCGGTGTCCGCCCCCCCTGCACTTCCTGCAGAAGGGAGGCTGCCCCCTATAATACAGGTAGCCTCTTGCTTTTCCTATGTTGAAGAAAGCCGGGGGGTGCGACAGTCCATCAGGCCCACTTCGATCCGCATTGAATATCATGGGAAACTCCCTTCTCCCCGTCCAGATGCCCATCTCGTCCTTCTCCTGCGTCACCCAGTCGTTGGGACACACTCCTCCATACCCACTTAGAAACACCAGAATGTCCTCGGTGGCCACATGTGGGTTGTACATGTGGACCGTGACAACTCTTTGTTTTTTCATCCCCAAATATATTACATCCACATGTCTTAGTGGCTCCTCTTCTCTCTTCCGCCAGTATACAACATACACTTGGTGTACCTTTTTTTCCACGTGGAAGGTCACATCAAACCCTCTCCCCAGAGGATTGTCTTGTAGGCACATAATGTCCTCTACCTTTACATTTAGCAGCCCGATCAAAATGTCCGTCGTGAAAGTTTTCCTCTCCACCGGGACGCCCTTCTTCCATCTGAACCGCAGCGTGTTCTTTACTTCAGTTCCGTCGTTCATCCTCTCTGTCAAAAACCTTCCTTTAAGCCAGCTTAATCCTCCTCATCCACTTCCCGTACTTCTGATTTTAGCCAAAAGGCCGAGAAGCGATAACCCTCAAACTGACTGCTGTGAAGTCCGCTTCCTAGGCTAACGACATTCCCATCCGGTCTGATACCCACTTAGTCATCACCATATACCCACTTGGGCATTAGCATAACAATGACCTCTGTGACCTCTCTAAGGACCCATTGGCAGATGCTTACAGCACCGTGGAGTATGCAAGCTTGCAGATCTGCTATTTTCATAACATTTCAAAAATGACAAAAGTGGCCCATCCACATGCATGCTTGTAGGTAGCCATTTTCAACAACTTCCGTTGGTCGCAGAGGCTCGGGATTGCCACCGTTGGAAAGCTCGCACCTGATATAGGGGGGGGGGGGGGGGGGGAGTGGAGGTGCATGGGCGTCGGTAGTGGGGGTGGGGTAGGCGTTGTTAAAATGTTTAAAAAGTGGAAAAACTGGGACGCTTTGGAGAAGCACAAGGGGGCGCTGCTGTGCAGCAAGCCCTCGGCCGTGCCCCGCCCACATTGGGGGCGTTGTTTTAAAATGTGGGTGTGGCCTATCAGAGCGTAGAACAACTCTGGTCTCTCTTCATGACGGATACAAAACTATATGTTGTGTTTGGCCCTACCTCTGGTAGGGGTTTATCAATTGTCTGGGGCCATTGTCACTTGCTCCGCGAGTGGGAATCGAACTCACAGCCCTCCGCATTAGAGTCAGTTGCATTGACCACTAGTCCATTGCCCGCCCTCCAACCTGAACAGATCAGGATTCTATATAAAGGGATATTAGCTGGGTTTAAATAGAGCTTGAATGTTTAAACAGTACTGGTCGGGATCCTGTTAAAAACGGCATCGTCCCAGAGGTGGATTTGAACCACCAACCTCTTGGTTTACGGCCAAGCACACTAGTCCACTGGGCCAAACAGGCTGTCGAGTGTTGAAGCAAAAGTGTGTGCATTGCCAATGGATTTGGAGTCCCAGGGGCGCGGCCGCTGTGCGCCCGTAGCCAATGGTGAAGATTCCAGGGGGGTGCTTAAGAGTGGGTACCCGGGTTCGGATGGAGAGCCGGGTTGTGGGTTTAGCTGGCTTCGGGCCTGGCACCCCGGTGGGGGCCCAAGGCTCCCTGGGTCCGCGTGGAGAGCCGGGCAAACCGGCTTTCTGCTGTCCACACTTAGTAGATTTTTACACTCGTACCCCGGAAGTCACGTTAGAGGCTGGCCCATGCCACCCCCTCCCCCGTGGGTTACCCGGGTCCGGGTGGAGAGCCGGGTTCCCACTTTAGCCGAGTTCTGAGTGGGCACCCCGGCAGGGTGACAAGGCTCCCAGGGGCCGCGTGGAGAGCCGGGCAAAACGCCACATTGTGTGTCTTTCACGCTTTTCATGCTTTTCCACGCTTTGAAGATTTTTCACTTGCACTCCGGAATTCATGTACTCCTTCCGTCCCCCTCCCCCTCGGCCGCACCCCCGCCAACAAGTTCGTGCTGCACATGATCTGGTGTTTTGTCATTCAGTCTGCCGACATGAAAAAGCTTACAGCACCTGGTATTCCCAGGCAGTCTCCCATCCAAGTACTGACCAGGCCCTACCCTGCTTAGCTTCCGAGATCGGACGAGATCGGGCGTGTTCAGGGTGGTATGGCCGTAAGCGACAGCAGAGGAGGCCGGCACGGCTCATGTACACAGCAGATGGCTTTGGCCAATGGCTTTCATGAAAAAGCTTACAGCACCTGGTATTCCCAGGCAGTCTCCCATCCAAGTACTGACCAGGCCCTACCCTGCTTAGCTTCCGAGATCGGACGAGATCGGGCGTGTTCAGGGTGGTATGGCCGTAAGCGACAGCAGAGGAGGCCGGCACGGCTCATGTACATAGCAGATGGCTTTGGCCAATGGCTTTCATGAAAAAGCTTACGGCACCTGGTATTCCCAGGCAGTCTCCCATCCAAGTACTGACCAGGCCCTACCCTGCTTAGCTTC
>NC_136789.1:2500-7500 GCF_951216825.1 Electrona antarctica | reverse complement strand
CACGCTTTGAAGATTTTTCACTTGCACTCCGGAATTCATGTACTCCTTCCGTCCCCCTCCCCCTCGGCCGCACCCCCGCCAACAAGTTCGTGCTGCACATGATCTGGTGTTTTGTCATTCAGTCTGCCGACATGAAAAAGCTTACAGCACCTGGTATTCCCAGGCAGTCTCCCATCCAAGTACTGACCAGGCCCTACCCTGCTTAGCTTCCGAGATCGGACGAGATCGGGCGTGTTCAGGGTGGTATGGCCGTAAGCGACAGCAGAGGAGGCCGGCACGGCTCATGTACACAGCAGATGGCTTTGGCCAATGGCTTTCATGAAAAAGCTTACGGCACCTGGTATTCCCAGGCAGTCTCCCATCCAAGTACTGACCAGGCCCTACCCTGCTTAGCTTCCGAGATCGGACGAGATCGGGCGTGTTTTTTTTTTTTTTTTTTTTTTTATCTTTTTATTATAAAAATATTCAAAATAAAACATTTTTTACATCTTCCAACATGATTGTAACATTACATTGCTCACACATAGTTTGTTACATCACTTTTCCTCAAACAGAAAATTAAACATTTAGACAATCCATCAAAGCATTCCCATTTTTCCATTAGAAGTTGAAATCCAGTTTATCACTCCCATTTCTTGAGATAAGCCCACTCCCTTTCACAAAATATTTATCAAAGGAAACTCTATCCATATGTTTGTACACCAAAATAATACTTTTCCTCATAATTGATTCAAAATAAGCCCAGACCTTCAACTTTTTCCCCTCAAAATGAGCCATGTTCCTCCTAAGCCAAACTGCTAACCTGCCATGGCTCATAGCATAATTCAGCAGATTCACATTGCACACTTTGCTTTTTTTACATGTTCCGAAAAGTAACAACATTTCCCAATCCTGTGAATCCACTAATTCACTTTTCCAATGTTTTTGTACAAACCTTTTAAGTCTCATTTGAAACACTTTCAGCTCTTTACATTCCACAAACATATGCATTAAACTTTCTGGTTCTAAACAGCAAACATCACATTCTCTTTTTATATTCCTGTTAATCTGATGCAAAACCACATTGTTGTAGATCCTGTTATGCCTCAATTTAAAGTCTAGATCTTCACATTCAATACTGTTATACTTCACGTTCAGGTTCTGCCATATTACTTTCACATCTATACCTGGAATCAGTTTAGGCCATACATTTTCAGAAGCAGGGGCTTTGATTTCTTTTTCTAGAAAAGTTCTATAAATCGTTTTAGCTACAACCATTGCTAAACCTCTCTTGTGTTCACCTTCTCCAAAATCCAGAGCAGGGAATGTAACCAGCATTTTGCCAATACTCTTACTCCGTATCATTTCACTCCAGCATTCTGGTAAGCTGCCTTTAATTCTGTCATATATGCTAATCACAGTTCTTGGCCTGATTTCATCGTTCCATTCCAACAGGCAGTCAACTATTCCTTGATCAGGTAGGAACCCTGGTACATATTCATAAGCCACATCTTTCACCTGTCTTATCCCTGCACCCATAAAAGTCTTCTCATACAAAGTTCTACCATCACACTTGATTTTGTGGTTTAGAAACAAAGGTTGATGCATAATAACATCTATGGTTTTACATTCATAATTCACATGAGGCAGAAATTCACCCCAGGCACTGAATACTTCCTTGTAGAAGTCGGGCACACGTTCATACATTGTTTTTTTCAAAGACATAAGCAAACCATTCTCCCCACATCCGCTACTCTGATTTACATATTCTCTGAAGAAGTGTTTCCATCCATAGTCCACTTCCCCATACAAGTACTTTTTCACAGTTTTTACTCGAATAGCTTTCCTTTTAATATTCAGATCGACCAATTTTAACCCACCTTCCTCACAATTACCTATCAAAGTCTTGCTGGATATTCGAAATCCTCTACCGCTCCATAGAAAATCAGTTATAATACAGTTTATCTCATTTAAAACCCAATCAGGGAGATCAATGGCTCCCAAAATATAATTACATTTTGACAAAATTAGAGCATTTATAACCACCACCTTCCCCTTCAGTTTCAAGAACCTTTGTTTCCAGAAATTCATCACCTGTTTTATTTTATTTAACACCCCAGTCCATGTGAGGTCCCTTGCTTCTTTCTCTTTCACACCCAGATTTACACCTAGTATTTTAATATAGTCCTTTGCTACTCTGAAGGGGATATCACAACACCGTGTTTCTACTTTCCCAACATACATTATTTCTGATTTATCTATATTGATCTTTGCCCCTGATGCCTTCCCATAAACATCAAGGTGACCCATAATTATTTTGATACTGTCCATATTTCTGACTGTAAATGATGTGTCATCCGCATATTGTTGGATTACACTTTGACCATTCCCTGGAATTTCCACACATTTAATCCCTATATCACTTTTTATCAGGGTTGCTAAGGGTTCTGTGGAAACACTATACAAAATGGCCGACAGGGGGCAGCCTTGTCTCACTGACCTTTCCAAAGGAAAAGTGTCAGTCAGCACTCCATTACACTTTACACAGCTCTTGGCATTACTATACAGCAGCTGAATCCATTTAATGAGCCTAGGCCCAAAACCATATCTCTCCATTGTTTTGAAAAGGAAGTTATGCTGAACTCTATCAAAAGCTTTATTCAAGTCTATATTTAAGACAATACCACCTTCTCCATCATTATTCATGTGGTGAATCACATCTCGCATGGTGCATATTATGTCTGCTATATCTCTACCTGGCACACTGTATGCCTGTGTAGAAGATATAATGCTACCCATAATCTTTTTAATTCTATTTGCCAAAATCTTTGCAATAATTTTGTAGTCATTATTCAAGACACTGATTGGTCTGTAGTTCTCTAATTTCAGTTTACTTCCCTTGTTCTTATACAAAATTGTGATTACACCAGTCGACATGGATTGTGACACATGCTGTTCTCCCTCCATATGCCTGTAAACCCTTAAAAGTATAGGTGCCAGCACATCTGAGAAAGCTTTATAAAATTCCCCTGTTAGCCCATCTAAGCCTGGGCTCTTGTTAGGCTGAATACAATGTATAGCCTCTTTAACCTCATCAATCAAAATATCCTCGTCACATAGCTGTTTCTCAGATTCACTCATTTTGACAGTCACCTTGTTCAGTACATCCTCAACACAATAGTTGTCATCTTCACTTTTCCGGAATAAGTCCCTGTAAAAAGATTCCACCGTTTCTAGAACACTTACAAAGTCATTGACCTTTTCACCATTTTTATTTTCTAATTCGTGAATATAATTCCTCTTTTGCTTAGTTTTTTCAAGCCCTAGGAAGAAGGAGGTACATTTTCACCCTCTACAGCATACTGTGCCCTGCTCCTCACAATTGCCCCCATACACTTGTTATTCTCATATTTATCTAACTCAGCTTTGATTTTCAAGTAGTTTTCAACATTGTAATTCACATTATTACCAGCATTTTCAATTTCCGTTGACAGCTTTTCTCTCAGTTCATTTTCCTCTTGTTTCTTTCTGAAATGACTTTGTTTTGCATATCTTATGCTTACAGTCTTAATCTTCTTTTTCAGAGCCTCCCACCATGCACTAGCATTGCTATGCATCATTGGATTATCCATCTCCAATGTAATACATTTTTGAATCACTTCCCTATAGATTTCCTCACTCAGTAAGCTTGAATTTAGACACCATATACCTCCACCTCTCTCTTGTTCATCTTTCAGGGTAATCTTAAAGGATAGCATGGCATGGTCACTCAGGCTGGTAAACTTGTACTGTATTTGTTTTATATACTTGGCTATATCCCTCTTAACAACACATAAGTCAATTCTGCTCTGTTTAAGTTCTCCCATCACCACTTGCCTTCTGGAGAACCCTCTTTTGTTGGGATTGTCCTCTCTCCATTTGTCTAATAGGTCATTTTCCTCCATCATCTTTAGAAAAACATTCCTGGATGAATCATATTTATATTTAGCATTTCTCACAGCATCCATTCTACAACATTTCAAATTAAAGTCCCCAACCAAAATGCAATTCCCCACACTTAGGGGCTTTAACTGTCCAAAAAGATCCTTTCGTTCCAGCTCTACATTAGGAGCATATACATTTATTAATTTGAATATTGTGTTCTGGTATTCAAATTCAACCACCAGAACCCTCCCCTTGTTGTCAGACATGATTTGCGTTACATTATCCACCACCCCCTTTTTGATCAGGATAGCAACACCGCAGGACTTCTCACTATAATTGTTGACATATATAAGATCTCTCCACTTTGTTTTTACATTGTCCATTATAGCATCCGTCCAGCATGTTTCTTGCAGGCAGATTATGTCAGAGTTACATGAAAAGAGGACTTGTTCTAACTTCAGTAAGTTCCTCAGACCATTTGCATTAAAGGATGTTATGGAAATCATAAGTAGTATGTAAGAAAAGAACATAAACATGACCCGTTACCTATTTTCTGGCACTTTTCTCATGGGCTCTTCTCCTTTCTTCCATGGCCTTTCTCTTTAGACTATTCCTGGCCTCTGGACTCATGTCCATGTCATCATCTGAGAGCACTGTGTCTGCCTCAGGGGCTTTGGGTGGCACCTGCTGCTTCTCTTGGGCCAGTTCTCTTTTCCTCATCTCCTCGCCCGCTCCAGGTGCAGGACTAGGGGATATCCCCCCCCTTGTCCTAACTCCACCCCGGGCTCTGCCCCCATCCGTTTTAGGGCTCCCGAAAACAAGGCCACTTCTGGGGCTCTCCACACCAGTGGACCCGTCCATGGAGGTACTCACATGGTCACTGGGGGGCGGGGCAGGACCTGCAGAGGGACCCACACCGCCCACCCTCTCAATCTTTCCCTCCACAGACAGATCCATCTCCTCCACGACACCATCCATGCTGCTCCCGATGTCAGCAGCATCCCCAGACGCGCGGTGGGCCACAGTGCATCCCTGGCTCGCAAGCGGCTCCTCTCCTTCTCTCGGGGGCGCATGCTGGTGGCCACCTCCACTCTCCA
>NC_136812.1:58972862-59044937 GCF_951216825.1 Electrona antarctica | reverse complement strand
AGGAAGTGGAATTCCAGCAACGAGGACACTCCCACAGTTTCACCAATGCGCAACCGTGTGGCTCATGGATGTCCAGACTGATATAGCTATATGTCTGTCTGTCTGTCTGTCTGTCTGTCTGTCTGTCTGTCTGTCTGTCTGTCTGTCTGTCTGTCTGTCTGTCTGGCGGGCGGGCGGGCGGGCGGGCGGGCGTCAATTTTCTTGTTAGTGAACACCAATGAGTACTCCCACAGTACCCTCCCCAAGTAACCTCAACCGTGAGACTCATGGATGTCCAGACTGAGACCCTTATATATTTGGTCAAGCCAGGGTGCTCCTGTGTCAGCTTCTGCTACACATGAAGATTGGGATCCTAGGAAGTGAAATTGGAACGATACAGAGAAGATTGGAATCAAACCAAAAGGAACTGAAATTGGAACGATACAGAGAAGATTGGGATCAAACCAAAAGGAACTGAAATTTTACGTTCCTTTTGTCGATCTGGCGCCAATTTTCTTGTTAGTGAACACCAATGCGGACTCCCACAGTACCCTCCCCAGGTAACCTCAACCGTGAGACTCATGGATGTCCAGACTGAGACCCCTATCTATTTGGTCAAGCCAGGGAGATCCTGTGTCAGCTTCTGCTGCACATATAATAAAATTGGAACGATACAGAGAAGATTAGCATGGCCCCTGACCCCAGGACCCCAACCGTTCTTTGAGGTTTTGGCCCGAGGCCCTGCGCGGGCCCCCGAAGGGGGCCGCGCAAAAAAAAATTTGGCCCTTCCCGGTCCCCGGGGCGCCCGGAGATGAGGGACGCGCCCGGCGCGCCCCGGCGTCGCCCCGTCCGCCCGCGGCGGGCCCAAAGGCCCGATAAGTGGAACGCGGCGCCTCCGCGTTCCTCCTTCGGCCGGTGCGTTCCTTTTCCGGTGCGTTCCTATTGGACCCGCCCCAATAGAGTCTTTCCCGCCCCCAATAGAGTCTTTTCTACTATTTTTCTACCGTGGGAGGCGCCTGGGCTCAAAGGTGCCCGCCCATGGTGTCCCGAGGTGACCCTGGCCCGAGGTGACCTTGAAAGAAAAAGCCGTGCGCCGAGTGCTATCCGCCGAGCTCGTAGATCTGCTGCTTTCAAACAAAGTGTGACGCCTCTACAATAACGGTGGTTCTCAAAGTGGATTCCGGGAACTCTGTGGGTTCCTTGAGGGGTGTCCAAATGGAGCCGTACAACTCTCTAACTCGACAGTTGTCGGGGCAGGAGAGCCCGGGCCTCGCGACCTGTCTATTGAAAACCTTAGTAAATACACACTTGTGTGCTCTTCTAAGTGCAAAGTCACACACATGGCCAGTCGGCAGGAGAGACGTGCGTGCGTGCGTGCGTGCGACGCGTTCCTTTACTCTTTAACCCGCCTCCCTGCCCGTGGAGGCGGGCATGGCCTGGAATGGACTTTGGAATGGTTTCTCCTCCACAGATCCGTGCAGTAAATACACTTTTCGGCCAGTTATAGCGCCACCATGAGGCTGAGTTGAAAATTTCCATGTGGCATTTCTTCCTCGGCCTAGTGGGAATGTGCGTGAGCAATTTCTGGGGAATCACACAATGTGTTCATGATTTGCAGCATTTTGTTTGAAACTGAGCACTACTGCAAACTTTGGAAGCCAATCTTAGCCAATCAGGATGGAGTCTGAGAAATCTGAAAGACCCATTTCGTTGAATGGCTCTAGAGAGACTGTGTACCAATTTGCGTGATGTTTGGACAAAATCTGTAGGTGTACTGTCCAAAAACTTGCTTTATACAAAGCGGCCTACTGGTGGCGCTATAACAGGCCGTTGGCATCCAGGGAGTGTGTGCACAAAATTTGGCATCGACTGGGTTGACGGTGCCGGAGATTAGACGGACAGACACACGGACGGACGGAGTGCAAAACATACTCTCTCCCCATGCCTTCGGCCTGGTGGAGACAATAATGTCCTGCTTGAGTGTTTGCACGAAATGTTATTATAATTCATAATACCTGAATGCACAAACTATTCGTAATTAGAACAAGCAAGCTCACGATGCGGCGCGAAGCTTGTAGATCAGCTATTTTCACTCATTCTTAAACATTTGATTTCTAATATGTATGAAAGCTAGAATGAAGAGATGACTGAATGACATGGTGGAATCAGCCACATCAATTTCCCAGAGGAGTAAAGCCGTGCAGCTACAGATAACTAACCAGATTGATTACACCCTTAAAACGTACATGCTAGTATGCCAGGACCCATGGATCCTATATGAAGCACCCCTGACCGTCCGGCTGCATGGATACACCCTTAAAACGTACATGCTAGTATGCCAGGACCCATGGATCCTATATGAAGCACCCCTGACAGTCCGGCTGCAGGGATTAGTATAGTAGGGCACCCGCATTCTGCTGAAAATTAATTGCAGACCCTTAACCCTCTCCAGGATTTAATTATGAATTTTTACATTGGCGAATTCACAACTTTCCTCATTTCGGACTCATTTCTGATGACTGGTTCTCGCTTCCTACACAACCCAGACACATTATAACTGAGGTTTTTCAGTCATGGGGGATCGGATAGAGTTATTCCACAATCCACACTACCTCTGGGATAACACAATAACCCACAGATTAATTCATTTATAATTTATTCAACTTCTAATACGGCACAATCACTGCCCTGCCATCCTACATTGGTCTCCCCTGACCAATTGACTTGGCATTAAGCCCAGTAGATTCATTTACTACCCAGTCCCGGAACAAGGACGACCAGAACCCTTTATGTCCACTCATTAATAGTTTGACCCCAGTTTGACAGCTGTCTGCTGTACCTATAGAGGCACAAGGCCCCTGCGCGAGGAAACCAGTGCGTTCTTTGAGGTTTTCACAGCTATTCCGTTAATTTTCTTATTTCTGAAGGTTCAGTTAACACAAACACATCTATAGCAACTCAAATTGACATTTCTATAACATCACCCTCAGTGAAATATAACATTAGAGCTGTACTATGGGACAGAGTCTCTGCTCTGTGCTCTGTGTTACTGTGCACTGACGACACCTTGTGGGCATTCAGTTGAATTGCATGCATGCCCAGCTAATTGACATCACAGGCTGTGTTAAATATGTGAATATGACAGAACAGTGGTTCTCATATTGACCAGGGGTCATTGCTTTTGTTCTCAGAGTTACATTGCTCAACTCAAGACTCCGCTCGCTCACTCACACTCACTCACTCACTCACTCACTCACTCACTCACTCACTCACACACTCACTCACTCACTCACTCACTCACTCACCGCACGCACGCACGCACGCACGCACGCACGCACGCACGCACACAGGCATGAGGGCACAGTGACCTCTGGGCCCTGACCCTCCACGCACGCTCTCTCAACGCACGCACGCACGCACTCACTCACTCACTCACTCACTCACTCACTCACTCACTCACTCACTCACTCACTCACTCACTCACTCACTCACACTCACTCACTCACTCACTCACTCACCGCACGCACGCACGCACGCACGCACGCACGCACGAAAAGGAAAAGGAACGCACCGGCCGAAGGAGGAACGCGGAGGCGCCGCGTTCCACTTATCGGGCCTTTGGGCCCGCCGCGGGCGGACGGGGCGACGCCGGGGCGCGCCAGGCGCGTCCCTCATCTCCGGGCGCCCCGGGGACCAGGAAGGGCCAAAAAATGTTTTGCGCGGCCCCCTACGGGGGCCCGAGGCCCTGCGCAGGCCCAGTTAACACGACACCTCGTGGGCACAGTGACCTCTGGGCCCTTCCCGGTCCCCGGGGCGCCCGGAGATGAGGGACGCGCCTGGCGCGCCCCGGCGTCGCCCCGTCCGCCCGCGGCGGGCCCAAAGGCCCGATAAGTGGAACGCGGCGCCTCCGCGTTCCTCCTTCGGCCGGTGCGTTCCTTTTCCTTTTCGTGCGTGCACGCACGCACGCACGCACGCACGCACGCACGCACGCACTCACTCACTCACTCACTCACTCACTCACTCACTCACTCACTCACTCACTCACTCACTCACTCACTCACTCACTCACTCACTCACTCACTCACTCACTCACCGCACCGCACGCACGCACGCACGCACGCACGCACGCACGCACACAGGCATGAGGGCACAGTGACCTCTGGGCCCTGACCCTCCACGCACGCTCTCTCAACGCACGCACGCACGCACGCACTCACTCACTCACTCACTCACTCACTCACTCACTCACTCACCGCACGCACGCACGCACGCACGCACGCACGCACGTCAAACTGGGGGCCCTTTAAATGAAAAGGGTTGACAACTGTCTAGCTTAGTGAAATATTGAATTGGACATTTCATAAAGTCACACATACAACAGACTGTGACAGACAGGTTTATTTTTAGCACTCCAGGGTGTCGAACCCCATACACGCCCGTGTAAACTTGGTGTAGTACCGGTACGAGCACTTTGTTTTTCCTGTCTGACACAATGTCTTTATTGCATGTGAACAACATGTACATTTTAGCCAATAATGTTGAATAAAAAAAGGAATATAAAACTAAATGTTATCATTCTGTCGGTTCTACATGACAACTCACCTTTGCATATAGAAAATAAATGTCATATGTGTCCACCACTCTGACAGCTGTCTGCTGCTCCACACACACTGTACACAAATTGAACATACAGTAAATAATGGGCTTGCAAATGTGTTTGTATTACATGCAATGAGTAATTATATTGGAGCTAACATGCAAAAACAGGCTGGTTTTACAATTATTTATTTATTTAAAAATGGCCCAATAGACATAAACACTAAAATCGAGGCTTCATCTAGCCACAAGCAGATGGACCATGTAATACATATTTGATTTAGTGTATTAGCTAAATAATTATTATGCCCTTACCTCTGACAGCAAGCCCAGCCTGTCTGACTGACTGACTTCTAATGCTCTCTTCTTCCTTCCCTTCCTCCTGCTGCTATCATGCTAACAGAAGCTAACTCTCTCTAACTCTGTCCAAAAGACCCCAAAACGTTCCAAATAAATTTTCGGGTCCTTAGTGATCATCAGAGAGACAAAAGGTGGCCATTAATGTCTTTCAAACATCTTCTACGACTTATTAAAAAATATATGAAATATTGCACTGGCCAGCCATAACAGTGGAACACAAGCTAACATGCTAACAGATGCTACATGGCTCTAAATCTGTCAAAAATAGACCAAAACATTCCAAATTAATTTTCGAGTCCTTAGTGATCATCAGAGAGACAAAAGGTGGCCATTAATGTCTTTCAAACATCTTCTACGATTTATTAAAAAATATATCAATAGTACCTCCAGTCCAGCCTGCTTGTTGACAGGCAAACCAAGATGGCTGCCGTGTTCAGTGGAAAGTGAGAGAGGGGGGCGGCGCCCTGCTGTCAGCTGTCAGTCAAGAGTCTAAACCATTGGCCCCCAGCAACATTAGGATAGGCCAATAACCATCCAGGGATATCCTAATACATTTTAGGAAAGTCAGAGAGGATCGGCTGGCCAGGGGACCCCAGGACCCCAACCGTTCTTTGAGGTTTTGGCCCGAGGCCCTGCGCGGGCCCCCGAAGGGGGCCGCGCAAAAAAAAATTTGGCCCTTCCCGGTCCCCGGGGCGCCCGGAGATGAGGGACGCGCCCGGCGCGCCCCGGCGTCGCCCCGTCCGCCCGCGGCGGGCCCAAAGGCCCGATAAGTGGAACGCGGCGCCTCCGCGTTCCTCCTTCGGCCGGTGCGTTCCTTTTCCGGTGCGTTCCTATTGGACCCGCCCCAATAGAGTCTTTCCCGCCCCCAATAGAGTCTTTTCTACTATTTTTCTACCGTGGGAGGCGCCTGGGCTCAAAGGTGCCCGCCCATGGTGTCCCGAGGTGACCCTGGCCCGAGGTGACCTTGAAAGAAAAAGCCGTGCGCCGAGTGCTATCCGCCGAGCTCGTAGATCTGCTGCTTTCAAACAAAGTGTGACGCCTCTACAATAACGGTGGTTCTCAAAGTGGATTCCGGGAACTCTGTGGGTTCCTTGAGGGGTGTCCAAATGGAGCCGTACAACTCTCTAACTCGACAGTTGTCGGGGCAGGAGAGCCCGGGCCTCGCGACCTGTCTATTGAAAACCTTAGTAAATACACACTTGTGTGCTCTTCTAAGTGCAAAGTCACACACATGGCCAGTCGGCAGGAGAGACGTGCGTGCGTGCGTGCGTGCGACGCGTTCCTTTACTCTTTAACCCGCCTCCCTGCCCGTGGAGGCGGGCATGGCCTGGAATGGACTTTGGAATGGTTTCTCCTCCACAGATCCGTGCAGTAAATACACTTTTCGGCCAGTTATAGCGCCACCATGAGGCTGAGTTGAAAATTTCCATGTGGCATTTCTTCCTCGGCCTAGTGGGAATGTGCGTGAGCAATTTCTGGGGAATCACACAATGTGTTCATGATTTGCAGCATTTTGTTTGAAACTGAGCACTACTGCAAACTTTGGAAGCCAATCTTAGCCAATCAGGATGGAGTCTGAGAAATCTGAAAGACCCATTTCGTTGAATGGCTCTAGAGAGACTGTGTACCAATTTGCGTGATGTTTGGACAAAATCTGTAGGTGTACTGTCCAAAAACTTGCTTTATACAAAGCGGCCTACTGGTGGCGCTATAACAGGCCGTTGGCATCCAGGGAGTGTGTGCACAAAATTTGGCATCGACTGGGTTGACGGTGCCGGAGATTAGACGGACAGACACACGGACGGACGGAGTGCAAAACATACTCTCTCCCCATGCCTTCGGCCTGGTGGAGACAATAATGTCCTGCTTGAGTGTTTGCACGAAATGTTATTATAATTCATAATACCTGAATGCACAAACTATTCGTAATTAGAACAAGCAAGCTCACGATGCGGCGCGAAGCTTGTAGATCAGCTATTTTCACTCATTCTTAAACATTTGATTTCTAATATGTATGAAAGCTAGAATGAAGAGATGACTGAATGACATGGTGGAATCAGCCACATCAATTTCCCAGAGGAGTAAAGCCGTGCAGCTACAGATAACTAACCAGATTGATTACACCCTTAAAACGTACATGCTAGTATGCCAGGACCCATGGATCCTATATGAAGCACCCCTGACCGTCCGGCTGCATGGATACACCCTTAAAACGTACATGCTAGTATGCCAGGACCCATGGATCCTATATGAAGCACCCCTGACAGTCCGGCTGCAGGGATTAGTATAGTAGGGCACCCGCATTCTGCTGAAAATTAATTGCAGACCCTTAACCCTCTCCAGGATTTAATTATGAATTTTTACATTGGCGAATTCACAACTTTCCTCATTTCGGACTCATTTCTGATGACTGGTTCTCGCTTCCTACACAACCCAGACACATTATAACTGAGGTTTTTCAGTCATGGGGGATCGGATAGAGTTATTCCACAATCCACACTACCTCTGGGATAACACAATAACCCACAGATTAATTCATTTATAATTTATTCAACTTCTAATACGGCACAATCACTGCCCTGCCATCCTACATTGGTCTCCCCTGACCAATTGACTTGGCATTAAGCCCAGTAGATTCATTTACTACCCAGTCCCGGAACAAGGACGACCAGAACCCTTTATGTCCACTCATTAATAGTTTGACCCCAGTTTGACAGCTGTCTGCTGTACCTATAGAGGCACAAGGCCCCTGCGCGAGGAAACCAGTGCGTTCTTTGAGGTTTTCACAGCTATTCCGTTAATTTTCTTATTTCTGAAGGTTCAGTTAACACAAACACATCTATAGCAACTCAAATTGACATTTCTATAACATCACCCTCAGTGAAATATAACATTAGAGCTGTACTATGGGACAGAGTCTCTGCTCTGTGCTCTGTGTTACTGTGCACTGACGACACCTTGTGGGCATTCAGTTGAATTGCATGCATGCCCAGCTAATTGACATCACAGGCTGTGTTAAATATGTGAATATGACAGAACAGTGGTTCTCATATTGACCAGGGGTCATTGCTTTTGTTCTCAGAGTTACATTGCTCAACTCAAGACTCCGCTCGCTCACTCACACTCACTCACTCACTCACTCACTCACTCACTCACTCACTCACACACTCACTCACTCACTCACTCACTCACTCACCGCACGCACGCACGCACGCACGCACGCACGCACGCACGCACGCACACAGGCATGAGGGCACAGTGACCTCTGGGCCCTGACCCTCCACGCACGCTCTCTCAACGCACGCACGCACGCACTCACTCACTCACTCACTCACTCACTCACTCACTCACTCACTCACTCACTCACTCACTCACTCACACTCACTCACTCACTCACTCACTCACCGCACGCACGCACGCACGCACGCACGCACGCACGAAAAGGAAAAGGAACGCACCGGCCGAAGGAGGAACGCGGAGGCGCCGCGTTCCACTTATCGGGCCTTTGGGCCCGCCGCGGGCGGACGGGGCGACGCCGGGGCGCGCCAGGCGCGTCCCTCATCTCCGGGCGCCCCGGGGACCAGGAAGGGCCAAAAAATGTTTTGCGCGGCCCCCTACGGGGGCCCGAGGCCCTGCGCAGGCCCAGTTAACACGACACCTCGTGGGCACAGTGACCTCTGGGCCCTTCCCGGTCCCCGGGGCGCCCGGAGATGAGGGACGCGCCTGGCGCGCCCCGGCGTCGCCCCGTCCGCCCGCGGCGGGCCCAAAGGCCCGATAAGTGGAACGCGGCGCCTCCGCGTTCCTCCTTCGGCCGGTGCGTTCCTTTTCCTTTTCGTGCGTGCACGCACGCACGCACGCACGCACGCACGCACGCACGCACTCACTCACTCACTCACTCACTCACTCACTCACTCACTCACTCACTCACTCACTCACTCACTCACTCACTCACTCACTCACTCACTCACTCACTCACTCACTCACCGCACCGCACGCACGCACGCACGCACGCACGCACGCACGCACACAGGCATGAGGGCACAGTGACCTCTGGGCCCTGACCCTCCACGCACGCTCTCTCAACGCACGCACGCACGCACGCACTCACTCACTCACTCACTCACTCACTCACTCACTCACTCACCGCACGCACGCACGCACGCACGCACGCACGCACGTCAAACTGGGGGCCCTTTAAATGAAAAGGGTTGACAACTGTCTAGCTTAGTGAAATATTGAATTGGACATTTCATAAAGTCACACATACAACAGACTGTGACAGACAGGTTTATTTTTAGCACTCCAGGGTGTCGAACCCCATACACGCCCGTGTAAACTTGGTGTAGTACCGGTACGAGCACTTTGTTTTTCCTGTCTGACACAATGTCTTTATTGCATGTGAACAACATGTACATTTTAGCCAATAATGTTGAATAAAAAAAGGAATATAAAACTAAATGTTATCATTCTGTCGGTTCTACATGACAACTCACCTTTGCATATAGAAAATAAATGTCATATGTGTCCACCACTCTGACAGCTGTCTGCTGCTCCACACACACTGTACACAAATTGAACATACAGTAAATAATGGGCTTGCAAATGTGTTTGTATTACATGCAATGAGTAATTATATTGGAGCTAACATGCAAAAACAGGCTGGTTTTACAATTATTTATTTATTTAAAAATGGCCCAATAGACATAAACACTAAAATCGAGGCTTCATCTAGCCACAAGCAGATGGACCATGTAATACATATTTGATTTAGTGTATTAGCTAAATAATTATTATGCCCTTACCTCTGACAGCAAGCCCAGCCTGTCTGACTGACTGACTTCTAATGCTCTCTTCTTCCTTCCCTTCCTCCTGCTGCTATCATGCTAACAGAAGCTAACTCTCTCTAACTCTGTCCAAAAGACCCCAAAACGTTCCAAATAAATTTTCGGGTCCTTAGTGATCATCAGAGAGACAAAAGGTGGCCATTAATGTCTTTCAAACATCTTCTACGACTTATTAAAAAATATATGAAATATTGCACTGGCCAGCCATAACAGTGGAACACAAGCTAACATGCTAACAGATGCTACATGGCTCTAAATCTGTCAAAAATAGACCAAAACATTCCAAATTAATTTTCGAGTCCTTAGTGATCATCAGAGAGACAAAAGGTGGCCATTAATGTCTTTCAAACATCTTCTACGATTTATTAAAAAATATATCAATAGTACCTCCAGTCCAGCCTGCTTGTTGACAGGCAAACCAAGATGGCTGCCGTGTTCAGTGGAAAGTGAGAGAGGGGGGCGGCGCCCTGCTGTCAGCTGTCAGTCAAGAGTCTAAACCATTGGCCCCCAGCAACATTAGGATAGGCCAATAACCATCCAGGGATATCCTAATACATTTTAGGAAAGTCAGAGAGGATCGGCTGGCCAGGGGACCCCGGAAACCAGTGCGTTCTTTGAGGTGGAAACCAGTGCGTTCTTTGAGGTTTTCACAGCTATTCCGTTAATTTTCTTATTTCTGAAGGTTCAGTTAACACAAACACATCTATAGCAACTCAAATTGACATTTCTATAACATCACCCTCAGTGAAATATAACATTAGAGCTGTACTATGGGACAGAGTCTCTGCTCTGTGCTCTGTGTTACTGTGCACTGACGACACCTTGTGGGCATTCAGTTGAATTGCATGCATGCCCAGCTAATTGACATCACAGGCTGTGTTAAATATGTGAATATGACAGAACAGTGGTTCTCATATTGACCAGGGGTCATTGCTTTTGTTCTCAGAGTTACATTGCTCAACTCAAGACTCCGCTCGCTCACTCACACTCACTCACTCACTCACTCACTCACTCACTCACTCACTCACACACTCACTCACTCACTCACTCACTCACTCACCGCACGCACGCACGCACGCACGCACGCACGCACGCACGCACACAGGCATGAGGGCACAGTGACCTCTGGGCCCTGACCCTCCACGCACGCTCTCTCAACGCACGCACGCACGCACTCACTCACTCACTCACTCACTCACTCACTCACTCACTCACTCACTCACTCACTCACTCACTCACACTCACTCACTCACTCACTCACTCACCGCACGCACGCACGCACGCACGCACGCACGCACGAAAAGGAAAAGGAACGCACCGGCCGAAGGAGGAACGCGGAGGCGCCGCGTTCCACTTATCGGGCCTTTGGGCCCGCCGCGGGCGGACGGGGCGACGCCGGGGCGCGCCAGGCGCGTCCCTCATCTCCGGGCGCCCCGGGGACCAGGAAGGGCCAAAAAATGTTTTGCGCGGCCCCCTACGGGGGCCCGAGGCCCTGCGCAGGCCCAGTTAACACGACACCTCGTGGGCACAGTGACCTCTGGGCCCTTCCCGGTCCCCGGGGCGCCCGGAGATGAGGGACGCGCCTGGCGCGCCCCGGCGTCGCCCCGTCCGCCCGCGGCGGGCCCAAAGGCCCGATAAGTGGAACGCGGCGCCTCCGCGTTCCTCCTTCGGCCGGTGCGTTCCTTTTCCTTTTCGTGCGTGCACGCACGCACGCACGCACGCACGCACGCACGCACTCACTCACTCACTCACTCACTCACTCACTCACTCACTCACTCACTCACTCACTCACTCACTCACTCACTCACTCACTCACTCACTCACTCACTCACTCACTCACCGCACCGCACGCACGCACGCACGCACGCACGCACGCACGCACACAGGCATGAGGGCACAGTGACCTCTGGGCCCTGACCCTCCACGCACGCTCTCTCAACGCACGCACGCACGCACGCACTCACTCACTCACTCACTCACTCACTCACTCACTCACTCACCGCACGCACGCACGCACGCACGCACGCACGCACGTCAAACTGGGGGCCCTTTAAATGAAAAGGGTTGACAACTGTCTAGCTTAGTGAAATATTGAATTGGACATTTCATAAAGTCACACATACAACAGACTGTGACAGACAGGTTTATTTTTAGCACTCCAGGGTGTCGAACCCCATACACGCCCGTGTAAACTTGGTGTAGTACCGGTACGAGCACTTTGTTTTTCCTGTCTGACACAATGTCTTTATTGCATGTGAACAACATGTACATTTTAGCCAATAATGTTGAATAAAAAAAGGAATATAAAACTAAATGTTATCATTCTGTCGGTTCTACATGACAACTCACCTTTGCATATAGAAAATAAATGTCATATGTGTCCACCACTCTGACAGCTGTCTGCTGCTCCACACACACTGTACACAAATTGAACATACAGTAAATAATGGGCTTGCAAATGTGTTTGTATTACATGCAATGAGTAATTATATTGGAGCTAACATGCAAAAACAGGCTGGTTTTACAATTATTTATTTATTTAAAAATGGCCCAATAGACATAAACACTAAAATCGAGGCTTCATCTAGCCACAAGCAGATGGACCATGTAATACATATTTGATTTAGTGTATTAGCTAAATAATTATTATGCCCTTACCTCTGACAGCAAGCCCAGCCTGTCTGACTGACTGACTTCTAATGCTCTCTTCTTCCTTCCCTTCCTCCTGCTGCTATCATGCTAACAGAAGCTAACTCTCTCTAACTCTGTCCAAAAGACCCCAAAACGTTCCAAATAAATTTTCGGGTCCTTAGTGATCATCAGAGAGACAAAAGGTGGCCATTAATGTCTTTCAAACATCTTCTACGACTTATTAAAAAATATATGAAATATTGCACTGGCCAGCCATAACAGTGGAACACAAGCTAACATGCTAACAGATGCTACATGGCTCTAAATCTGTCAAAAATAGACCAAAACATTCCAAATTAATTTTCGAGTCCTTAGTGATCATCAGAGAGACAAAAGGTGGCCATTAATGTCTTTCAAACATCTTCTACGATTTATTAAAAAATATATCAATAGTACCTCCAGTCCAGCCTGCTTGTTGACAGGCAAACCAAGATGGCTGCCGTGTTCAGTGGAAAGTGAGAGAGGGGGGCGGCGCCCTGCTGTCAGCTGTCAGTCAAGAGTCTAAACCATTGGCCCCCAGCAACATTAGGATAGGCCAATAACCATCCAGGGATATCCTAATACATTTTAGGAAAGTCAGAGAGGATCGGCTGGCCAGGGGACCCCGGAAACCAGTGCGTTCTTTGAGGTTTTCACAGCTATTCCGTTAATTTTCTTATTTCTGAAGGTTCAGTTAACACAAACACATCTATAGCAACTCAAATTGACATTTCTATAACATCACCCTCAGTGAAATATAACATTAGAGCTGTACTATGGGACAGAGTCTCTGCTCTGTGCTCTGTGTTACTGTGCACTGACGACACCTTGTGGGCATTCAGTTGAATTGCATGCATGCCCAGCTAATTGACATCACAGGCTGT
Source organism: Electrona antarctica (assembly GCF_951216825.1). Lineage (NCBI taxonomy): Eukaryota > Metazoa > Chordata > Actinopteri > Myctophiformes > Myctophidae > Electrona > Electrona antarctica. Next base: position 59,031,604 of record NC_136812.1, on the reverse strand, counting down.
GTTAAATATGTGAATATGACAGAACAGTGGTTCTCATATTGACCAGGGGTCATTGCTTTTGTTCTCAGAGTTACATTGCTCAACTCAAGACTCCGCTCGCTCACTCACACTCACTCACTCACTCACTCACTCACTCACTCACTCACTCACACACTCACTCACTCACTCACTCACTCACTCACCGCACGCACGCACGCACGCACGCACGCACGCACGCACGCACACAGGCATGAGGGCACAGTGACCTCTGGGCCCTGACCCTCCACGCACGCTCTCTCAACGCACGCACGCACGCACTCACTCACTCACTCACTCACTCACTCACTCACTCACTCACTCACTCACTCACTCACACTCACTCACTCACTCACTCACTCACCGCACGCACGCACGCACGCACGCACGCACGCACGAAAAGGAAAAGGAACGCACCGGCCGAAGGAGGAACGCGGAGGCGCCGCGTTCCACTTATCGGGCCTTTGGGCCCGCCGCGGGCGGACGGGGCGACGCCGGGGCGCGCCAGGCGCGTCCCTCATCTCCGGGCGCCCCGGGGACCAGGAAGGGCCAAAAAATGTTTTGCGCGGCCCCCTACGGGGGCCCGAGGCCCTGCGCAGGCCCAGTTAACACGACACCTCGTGGGCACAGTGACCTCTGGGCCCTTCCCGGTCCCCGGGGCGCCCGGAGATGAGGGACGCGCCTGGCGCGCCCCGGCGTCGCCCCGTCCGCCCGCGGCGGGCCCAAAGGCCCGATAAGTGGAACGCGGCGCCTCCGCGTTCCTCCTTCGGCCGGTGCGTTCCTTTTCCTTTTCGTGCGTGCACGCACGCACGCACGCACGCACGCACGCACGCACGCACTCACTCACTCACTCACTCACTCACTCACTCACTCACTCACTCACTCACTCACTCACTCACTCACTCACTCACTCACTCACTCACTCACCGCACCGCACGCACGCACGCACGCACGCACGCACGCACGCACACAGGCATGAGGGCACAGTGACCTCTGGGCCCTGACCCTCCACGCACGCTCTCTCAACGCACGCACGCACGCACGCACTCACTCACTCACTCACTCACTCACTCACTCACTCACTCACCGCACGCACGCACGCACGCACGCACGCACGCACGTCAAACTGGGGGCCCTTTAAATGAAAAGGGTTGACAACTGTCTAGCTTAGTGAAATATTGAATTGGACATTTCATAAAGTCACACATACAACAGACTGTGACAGACAGGTTTATTTTTAGCACTCCAGGGTGTCGAACCCCATACACGCCCGTGTAAACTTGGTGTAGTACCGGTACGAGCACTTTGTTTTTCCTGTCTGACACAATGTCTTTATTGCATGTGAACAACATGTACATTTTAGCCAATAATGTTGAATAAAAAAAGGAATATAAAACTAAATGTTATCATTCTGTCGGTTCTACATGACAACTCACCTTTGCATATAGAAAATAAATGTCATATGTGTCCACCACTCTGACAGCTGTCTGCTGCTCCACACACACTGTACACAAATTGAACATACAGTAAATAATGGGCTTGCAAATGTGTTTGTATTACATGCAATGAGTAATTATATTGGAGCTAACATGCAAAAACAGGCTGGTTTTACAATTATTTATTTATTTAAAAATGGCCCAATAGACATAAACACTAAAATCGAGGCTTCATCTAGCCACAAGCAGATGGACCATGTAATACATATTTGATTTAGTGTATTAGCTAAATAATTATTATGCCCTTACCTCTGACAGCAAGCCCAGCCTGTCTGACTGACTGACTTCTAATGCTCTCTTCTTCCTTCCCTTCCTCCTGCTGCTATCATGCTAACAGAAGCTAACTCTCTCTAACTCTGTCCAAAAGACCCCAAAACGTTCCAAATAAATTTTCGGGTCCTTAGTGATCATCAGAGAGACAAAAGGTGGCCATTAATGTCTTTCAAACATCTTCTACGACTTATTAAAAAATATATGAAATATTGCACTGGCCAGCCATAACAGTGGAACACAAGCTAACATGCTAACAGATGCTACATGGCTCTAAATCTGTCAAAAATAGACCAAAACATTCCAAATTAATTTTCGAGTCCTTAGTGATCATCAGAGAGACAAAAGGTGGCCATTAATGTCTTTCAAACATCTTCTACGATTTATTAAAAAATATATCAATAGTACCTCCAGTCCAGCCTGCTTGTTGACAGGCAAACCAAGATGGCTGCCGTGTTCAGTGGAAAGTGAGAGAGGGGGGCGGCGCCCTGCTGTCAGCTGTCAGTCAAGAGTCTAAACCATTGGCCCCCAGCAACATTAGGATAGGCCAATAACCATCCAGGGATATCCTAATACATTTTAGGAAAGTCAGAGAGGATCGGCTGGCCAGGGGACCCCGGAAAGGAAACCAGTGCGTTCTTTGAGGTTTTCACAGCTATTCCGTTAATTTTCTTATTTCTGAAGGTTCAGTTAACACAAACACATCTATAGCAACTCAAATTGACATTTCTATAACATCACCCTCAGTGAAATATAACATTAGAGCTGTACTATGGGACAGAGTCTCTGCTCTGTGCTCTGTGTTACTGTGCACTGACGACACCTTGTGGGCATTCAGTTGAATTGCATGCATGCCCAGCTAATTGAAATCACAGGCTGTGTTAAATATGTGAATATGACAGAACAGTGGTTCTCATATTGACCAGGGGTCATTGCTTTTGTTCTCAGAGTTACATTGCTCAACTCAAGACTCCGCTCGCTCACTCACACTCACTCACTCACTCACTCACTCACTCACTCACTCACTCACACACTCACTCACTCACTCACTCACTCACTCACCGCACGCACGCACGCACGCACGCACGCACGCACGCACGCACGCACGCACGCACGCACACAGGCATGAGGGCACAGTGACCTCTGGGCCCTGACCCTCCACGCACGCTCTCTCAACGCACGCACGCACGCACTCACTCACTCACTCACTCACTCACTCACTCACTCACTCACTCACTCACACTCACTCACTCACTCACTCACTCACCGCACGCACGCACGCACGCACGCACGCACGCACGAAAAGGAAAAGGAACGCACCGGCCGAAGGAGGAACGCGGAGGCGCCGCGTTCCACTTATCGGGCCTTTGGGCCCGCCGCGGGCGGACGGGGCGACGCCGGGGCGCGCCAGGCGCGTCCCTCATCTCCGGGCGCCCCGGGGACCAGGAAGGGCCAAAAAATGTTTTGCGCGGCCCCCTACGGGGGCCCGAGGCCCTGCGCAGGCCCAGTTAACACGACACCTCGTGGGCACAGTGACCTCTGGGCCCTTCCCGGTCCCCGGGGCGCCCGGAGATGAGGGACGCGCCTGGCGCGCCCCGGCGTCGCCCCGTCCGCCCGCGGCGGGCCCAAAGGCCCGATAAGTGGAACGCGGCGCCTCCGCGTTCCTCCTTCGGCCGGTGCGTTCCTTTTCCTTTTCGTGCGTGCACGCACGCACGCACGCACGCACGCACGCACGCACGCACTCACTCACTCACTCACTCACTCACTCACTCACTCACTCACTCACTCACTCACTCACTCACTCACTCACTCACCGCACCGCACGCACGCACGCACGCACGCACGCACGCACGCACACAGGCATGAGGGCACAGTGACCTCTGGGCCCTGACCCTCCACGCACGCTCTCTCAACGCACGCACGCACGCACGCACTCACTCACTCACTCACTCACTCACTCACTCACTCACTCACCGCACGCACGCACGCACGCACGCACGCACGCACGTCAAACTGGGGGCCCTTTAAATGAAAAGGGTTGACAACTGTCTAGCTTAGTGAAATATTGAATTGGACATTTCATAAAGTCACACATACAACAGACTGTGACAGACAGGTTTATTTTTAGCACTCCAGGGTGTCGAACCCCATACACGCCCGTGTAAACTTGGTGTAGTACCGGTACGAGCACTTTGTTTTTCCTGTCTGACACAATGTCTTTATTGCATGTGAACAACATGTACATTTTAGCCAATAATGTTGAATAAAAAAAGGAATATAAAACTAAATGTTATCATTCTGTCGGTTCTACATGACAACTCACCTTTGCATATAGAAAATAAATGTCATATGTGTCCACCACTCTGACAGCTGTCTGCTGCTCCACACACACTGTACACAAATTGAACATACAGTAAATAATGGGCTTGCAAATGTGTTTGTATTACATGCAATGAGTAATTATATTGGAGCTAACATGCAAAAACAGGCTGGTTTTACAATTATTTATTTATTTAAAAATGGCCCAATAGACATAAACACTAAAATCGAGGCTTCATCTAGCCACAAGCAGATGGACCATGTAATACATATTTGATTTAGTGTATTAGCTAAATAATTATTATGCCCTTACCTCTGACAGCAAGCCCAGCCTGTCTGACTGACTGACTTCTAATGCTCTCTTCTTCCTTCCCTTCCTCCTGCTGCTATCATGCTAACAGAAGCTAACTCTCTCTAACTCTGTCCAAAAGACCCCAAAACGTTCCAAATAAATTTTCGGGTCCTTAGTGATCATCAGAGAGACAAAAGGTGGCCATTAATGTCTTTCAAACATCTTCTACGACTTATTAAAAAATATATGAAATATTGCACTGGCCAGCCATAACAGTGGAACACAAGCTAACATGCTAACAGATGCTACATGGCTCTAAATCTGTCAAAAATAGACCAAAACATTCCAAATTAATTTTCGAGTCCTTAGTGATCATCAGAGAGACAAAAGGTGGCCATTAATGTCTTTCAAACATCTTCTACGATTTATTAAAAAATATATCAATAGTACCTCCAGTCCAGCCTGCTTGTTGACAGGCAAACCAAGATGGCTGCCGTGTTCAGTGGAAAGTGAGAGAGGGGGGCGGCGCCCTGCTGTCAGCTGTCAGTCAAGAGTCTAAACCATTGGCCCCCAGCAACATTAGGATAGGCCAATAACCATCCAGGGATATCCTAATACATTTTAGGAAAGTCAGAGAGGATCGGCTGGCCAGGGGACCCCAGGACCCCAACCGTTCTTTGAGGTTTTGGCCCGAGGCCCTGCGCGGGCCCCCGAAGGGGGCCGCGCAAAAAAAAATTTGGCCCTTCCCGGTCCCCGGGGCGCCCGGAGATGAGGGACGCGCCCGGCGCGCCCCGGCGTCGCCCCGTCCGCCCGCGGCGGGCCCAAAGGCCCGATAAGTGGAACGCGGCGCCTCCGCGTTCCTCCTTCGGCCGGTGCGTTCCTTTTCCGGTGCGTTCCTATTGGACCCGCCCCAATAGAGTGTGGGAGGCGCCTCGGCTCAAAGGTGCCCGCCCATGGTGTCCCGAGGTGACCCTGGCCCGAGGTGACCTTGAAAGAAAAAGCTGTGCGCCGAGTGCTATCCGCCGAGCTCGTAGATCTGCTGCTTTCAAACAAAGTGTGACGCCTCTACAATAACGGTGGTTCTCAAAGTGGATTCCGGGAACTCTGTGGGTTCCTTGAGGGGTTTCCAAATGGAGCCGTACAACTCTCTAACTCGACAGTTGTCGGGGCAGGAGAGCCCGGGCCTCGCGACCTGTCTATTGAAAACCTTAGTAAATACACACTTGTGTGCTCTTCTAAGTGCAAAGTCACACACATGGCCAGTCGGCAGGAGAGACAGGTTTATTTTCCCTTTTTACCTCCTTTATGATGAATTCCTGTTCTGTTCTTTGTCTATATAGAAGTGTCTATTTGTACGTCTCTAAATGTTTTGATGAAACTGGGAAAAGGGGGATGAATGGGAATGAACATGTACATATGACAGTCTTTGTAGCCTATCACACAGAAACCCCCAGCCAGGTGAGAGATCTAAACACTGGTGCTAGGTTTTGAGGGGCATGCTGGGGCATTATACAGTTATAGCCTACTGTAGTCTCCCATTGGCGTGTTTCACTTCACTTCACACACCACATACCATGTTGGGAACTTATCTTTTTGCACACCTGAGTTGCACACCTGGCCCAGGAGAGTGCGCCATTGGCTATGCTTTTCTCTACCACCAGTGTTTAGATCTCTCACCTGGCTGGGGGCTTCTGTGTGATTGATAGGCTACAAAGACTGTCATATGTACATGTTTGCCCTATAGTATCAAAGTTAGTTGAACTTTTCCTAATCAACTTCACAGTAGGATATGTGCAATATACAACAATAACAGATATCCATTTTGTATGACTATGAAATCTAACTAAAACCAAAGGCCTACATTTTAGGGCATTTGAAAGAAATACAATAAACAAGGTTCAAGGTTGTACTTTATTTTTACATCTTGTGTACAGGTACATAAGCTTTTTTTGTTTGTCTTCCTTTCATAATGCAGCAGCATAGATAGCAAAACATTTAAAAAAAATGCACAGCAAGCATTTTCTTCCTCTTTTCCGCTGTGGACCTGTCCCACAGGGAGTCACTGAGGGACAGAGGAGGAACCTGGCTGGAAGAAGGATGGGGAGGAGAGGGGTGGAGGGACCAGAGGGGGTCGAAGGCCATTGTTAAATCATCATTTAGTATTTATTTTTTAAACAATACTGTGGTGCCCAGACGTCTAACTCTCTCAACGGTTCAATTACTGTGAAACATCGGCATTATACAGTTATAGCCTACTGTAGTCTACCTGGCCTAACCTTTTCACAAAAGAAGGCTTAGAGAATCATATAGTATTATAAATCAGAAGTAACCTGTATGCCTAACCAAAGGCTTATTGTACTCAGCTAGGGACAGTGTGGGACTGTGGGTGTGGCTGAGCTTGGAGCTCTCTCTGCATTCTGAAGGAACATACAACAAGTGGGTGGACTTCTGCTCCACACAGGATGAGCCATATGAGCTAATACTATCTAAATATCACACCTCTGCAGGGGGTGGAAGACCCTGGCCGTGGAATGTGTGGGACTACAAGTGTGGAAAAACATGCACAAAAACAAAATAAATCAAAAATCAAACCGTAATGAGTATATAGTATAGTGTAATATGAATGTTAAGATAATATACAGTGTAGTAATATAGTGTCATATTTCTAATCCATGTCTTTACTGTTTAGTTCCATGGGTGAATATAGTTTAACCCCAAATCAACATTGAATTAATTAATACCTTTATTGCACAGTCAACTCATGTTTTAGTGCTTAAGAAGACTGAAACTTCTGCTCAAATGCTGCTTTGCCTGTTGTGGTGGAAGAAGTCTCTGAAGACTAATAAATGTATTTTGAGCCTGTAGATCAGCTATTTTCTTTGTACTTTCACTTGTGCTTTACATAATAGAAATAATGATTGTATACTATTCAATTTTTTCAAAACCTTGCATCTATAAGTGCCTAATCCACATGAGAGACAAAAGGACGAGGGGTTTGAAATGAATAATAGTTTATTAAAAAATGTATTGCAATTATAAAAAATAAAAAAACACACACACACACACAGTAAATAAAGAAAATATATTAAACACCAAGAATAAACACACTTAAACACCAAGAATACACACTCTTAAACCCCAAGAATACACACACTTAAACCCCAATAATATACACACACACACACACACACACACACACACTTGCTGGGCCTGGTTTCAAACGTTGAGTCTTTTTTCAGCCAGCCAGACCTCCACAGACTTGCACTCGTGCATGGTGCAAAAGCACCCAGAGCCACGGAGAAAGCTGTGTCCATAGTCTTTGTTCTTTGGCTGTCCGCACAGCCAACACAAACAGCTATTACCGTAGCTCCTACCGCGCTTCACTCTCCAGGCGGTGGTCCTCGGAAGCCTGGAATCGTCAGCCCCCCGTTCCTTCAGCCACTTGACCCTGCCCGCCTGGTTCATGTCTGTGATTGTGCAATAGTATTCGCCCTTGAAATAGGCATGGCCCGTCTCTGCCTTCCTAGCAAGGCCACATTCAGTGCAGGGGTCACCGGCCTTCTGCCCTCCATTGGTGTGCTGCGCGAGGACCGCCCTGTCCTTCTCCTCCCTTTTCTTCCTCCTGTAGATGGTGCATCTTGTGGGGAGAGCAGAGGAGGAGGAATGTGGCCTTGACGGACCAGCCTGTGATGGACCAGCTTCGGGCAATGCGTCCTCTTCTCCAAGGCGGCCTGAATGAAGTACAGAGTAGAGAGATGACAATAGGATTACATAAGGCTAAAATGTAATTGTAGTGAGTGAGTGAGTGAGTGTACCTTTCATTTGTTCGACTGCCGATGATTTGGCTTCGCGTGGCAGAGCTTCAGGAAGATATATGATGAAATTAAATACTTTAGACAGTAGGCACTTAGGAGTACACATCAAACAATAACACGCTCTAATATATACACACCATGTCTGTGTTTCTTTTCCGAGCTGGAGGAGCTGGTTGAGGTGGATTCGTCATAGTCCACTATAACACAGAAAATTGGAAGTCTCATCACAACAGGCAGCTTTTCAGAGCTGGTTGAGGTGGAGTCATCAGAGTCGACTATAATAGAGAAAATTGGAAGTGTCATCTTAACCACAAAAGGCATCAAACTGTAAAAATAGCTGATCTACCACTATATCACTATACCTATTTCACATGCTCACAATGTTATAATATTCACCTATTCTGTTTGTTTTGAAGGACCTTTTCCTGCCGGAGCTTTTCATAACCACAGAGGGCGGGAGGCAGTCTGTGTCAACTGTAATAGAGACATTTTTAATTTTGTTAGGCTTTTTACACACACGCACACATCAAACTGTGAAAATATCTGATCTATGCTCACAATACCATTATGAAATAATTTGAATGCCATTTGTTATTTTTTAAATAAACACTGAAACATGATTTGACTGTAAAGCTATAGCCAATAAATATTTATTGTACCTTGTGAAGTCTGTTTTGTATACTCCTTTGCATAGTCCTTATTAGGGCACCACAGATTTCCTGTAGATGTAGATATGTAATGTCATAAACACTTTCTGTACTGACGCTACCATACACACACATACAGCGAGAGAACATAGAATTTGCATTGTATTTCTATATTAAAATAGGGAAATTGAAACAAACCTGCACAAAAAACACACGCTAGTCTGAACAGACTGACGGTGCACGTCTTCATCTTCATCATGTTCGTTTTCAGATCTGCTGGAAGATAATAGAATATATTTTTCATTATAGACACACACACAGTAACAATGCAGATCTTCATCAGTCACATACATACATCTTGGAACCACACTGCTCTCTTCAACCATCTTCTGTCCTTCTCCCTGGTCCATCGTCAGTGCAGTGAGAAACTTCTAATAACTGTCTCAATTTAAAGGCCCCAGAAGGATGACCCTCCCTGTTCTCCACACAGCAGGAGGTTGAGAAGGAGATAACATGAAAGCCATCGTTTGTGTTGTGTCAACAGCTAGGGTACCATTGAATCCCTCAATTAGCTTTTAAAATTAAGTATGTGGTATTTCCTGCTACAGTGCAGTTTTGCAAAGGCAAACACATCTGATGTCATTTTACATGATATAATTTGTATAGCAACTCTTATTGACAATAATCAGTAGATCAAAGGGCGACCAAAAGCTCACCTTTCCCTCTTTCTATTTTGCAGGTGAAGTCTTATAGGTGATAACAAAGTATACTGGGGGCACATAATCAGGGAAGATCTATGTGATGATGATGATGATGATGATGATGATGTGCGCCAGTGCTGTAAGCTACATGGGCAAGCCAACATGCTGGCACAAAAGTTTTATATGTGTACAGACAATGTTAAAATAGCTAATAACTAGTGTGACTAGTAATGTACCCACCTTTCATGCTGTACTGAGGAATTCTATGATTAGATTCATGTGTAGACTGAAGGAATCAAGGAATGTATTAATTATGGCCTTAACAGGGATCACACAGAGTGATACAATCTTTGTCATGTTTCTGGAAACACTGGAGGCAATGTTTATGTGTTTAATTGACAAGGACTGTCTGGAGTGAAAATAGCCTGATACATATAGGCTATCTCTGTGTTGTTTTGTTTTTGTTGTTTTGACTGTGTCTTGTTTTTCCCTGTTTGTAGATGGACCCATTGTGTCTGAAATAAAGTTTTCAATCAATTACCCACAGTTTGAATAGTGTTGAATTAAAGCTGCAATTAATACAGGCCATTCAGAAAAAATAACATTCAACTCTGGTTATCACACAAGGTCACAAGGTCGGCACAAATTGAATTGATGCAAATTAAGTATTTTATTATTATGAAGCACATTTCCAAGGGATTGGCCATGCTGTGTACATTGTACAACAGCTAGTGCATAGTTGATAATTAACATATAAATACATAATAAATAAACAATAAACGAAAACATATATACAGTCATATACAGTCGATCAGTGCGTCATAATAAAGTGAATTACTGCATCTCATCAAGGAAAAACAAGACAAATAAGGTCAACAGTGCAAAACCAAACAAAAACAAGTGGTCCAAATATCAGTGCAAGAATGCATGAGAACCTTTCAGCGCACAAAGGACTCTCACACCTGCGAATTGGGAGGGGGAATCTCTTTCCTTCCCGCAGTTGCTGCAGTTGCTGGAGTACTCAATTATCTCAGTCCAGATGGATGGGGTGGGAGGAGGAATTCATCAGGATCGTTTCCAGCTTAGTTGCAGTTCTCACCCTGGCCCCCTCCTCCCCCCCCCCCCCCCCAGCACGTTACTCTTACAGCACTTACTAGATGTTTCTTCCACATTCTGTGTTCAATAAGCTTCATGCAAACTACAGTCTGTTGCTTTGCACTGGTGACACCCAGTGTCTATTCACTTGACCACCACAGCCTTTTCTGAAGCCAACACAGTACAATTTCATCTTTGCATGTATGCTGCATTTGCTTTCATGTTTAACTCACTCTCTAGAAGTCATACTGAATACTTTACAGCTTACAATGTTCCTTTACCATGCAATAACAGGTTTTTAAACCCATTTCGACCTGAGAGCAGGTCTTCTAAATCCTAAGTATTCAGAAAAATCACACTTGTGTGAAGTGAGGGTCGTTATTATCATCGTACATCATCATGACGTAACATGTTGATTTGCTCGTCCACATAGGACGTACATTCTCCATTCATTGTCAATGTGAATTTAATGTTTGTGTAAGACGAAAATCTACACTAATAGCTGAATACAGGAGCGGCTAGAACCCCTCAAAACCGTGTGTTTCTTTGTCAGTGGTTCTCAAACCTTTTCATGTCAAGGAGCCCCACAAGGCCACGATTATATATGTATTAGCCACAGACCCCCATCTCACAATATGCTTTTGCAGGGCCTCCCCAGAGGCAAATATGTGAGTTAAAACATATGCTGTGAAAGAAAATATATATATATTCAAAGATTTGCACACATTTGCAAAATAAAAAAGCAGATCTACAAGCTCTTAGCTCATAATCTAATGTTGTGGTAGTTGTACCGTTAACATAATTGGAGCTTGAAGGAAGTATAACCCCAATCTATGTCATTGTCATGTTATTATGAAATATCACAATGCAATGTTTCCCGCCCTCATCTGGCCGTGCTGTGTACAGTCAATCATCGTATTAAACACAATATGTTATAGATGACACCTCCATGATAAAACATGAACAACATGTGAATTATGGCCATGTAATTATGGCCATGGCCATGAATGGCCATGTACTTCTTGAAACACTTGTGTCTTACAACTTTAAATTAACTTTTTTCAATATCCAAACTATATTCTAAGAACTCTTCAATGTTACTGTGCACTGGCAACATCAATTCAGTTGAATTACAGTCCTGCACTAATAATCAAAGTCCCTCTTGTTCTTTACAAGCTCTGAAATTCCCCTCTGGGATCAATAAAGCCAGCACAACGCCTATTCAGAATACAATAAAGTACAAATTCATGTTTGCATGTGAGCTGAATGTGGTTTCATGTTTAGCACACTCTCTGGAAGTCATACGTATAGTGAATATTACTTACACACTTTCCTTGACTTTTCAACAAGCCCTGGGGTTTTTCAAATAATTGAGCATTGCTTTGGTTTAACAAGCAACAACACCAATTATTTAAATAGCATTTTCTAATGTTTTGGGGCAGCTGTATTGCTACTCGTGAACAGAATTAGACCTTGAACTAAAACAATAAATTATAACCACAATCACAATTATTGTGAAATATCACATCTCCCCCCCATCGTTCAAAGCACCTTTTTTAACTCACTGATGCCTGTGTCCCTAGCGATGACACCAGTTACAAGTATACATTGCCCTATGGAATGGAATGGACCGATGTTAGTCTGGTGTCTCTTCTCAGACCTGCCTGCCATGGATGCTCCTACGCAGTAGAGCTCTGAGCGTCCTCAACACACACAAGCCTCCATACCTCTTCAAGGTCTCGGTCCACATGGAGGGGAACAGGAACTATATACAAGGGGGGAACGTCCATGACCACCCAGCGAAGTGACTCAGTGTCCTATGCGCACATCACCACTATTAGCGTCTCTCATGTCTGCCAGCCACTGTGATGCACTCTTCCCAGGGTGCAGCGTAGGGAGGACACGGAGGCCCAGGGAAGAGGGACAGTACAGTACGTGTCCTAGTAGTCTGTGGGGGGGGGGGGGGGGGGCAGTGGGGCAGGGCAGCTGGCAGAATGGGCACTGGGGTGGGCCATCTTCGCTGGGTGGCCAGGCGTGTAAAAAAAAAAGAAAGAAAGAAAAAACAAAAAAAAACAAAAAACAGCAGGGCTTGCTGGCTGGCCCTTTGTCTGTCTGTCTGTCTGTCTGTCTGTCTGTCTGGGTGGGTGGCTGGGTGGCTGGCTGGGTGGCTGGCTGGCTGGGTGGGTGGCTGGGTGGGTGGCTGGGTGGGTGGCTGGCTGGCTGGCTGGCTGGCTGGCTGGCTGGCTGGCTGGGTGGGTGGGTGGGTGGCTTCACTCTGCATGAACAAAAGGTTTACAAATAGATGAGAGGCAATGTCACAGATATTTGTGATTAGCTGTTTTTATACCAAACACATTGAAAAGATGACATTATGGACAAATTAAGCCAACTTACTTTTAGGCTCAGCAGCCCTCTTCTCAGCCAGCCATTCCTCCACCGAGCGGCCTCCGGTCCTTGAGCAGTAGTGCTCCGTCTTGTAACGGCTGTGGCCATTTTCTTTGGTCTTGGGCAGGCCACAGCTCTTACAGATCCGCTGCACGTTCTGTCGGGGGGCCTTGACAACCAAGCCTCTGGCTCTGTCCTTCTCCACCTCCTCCATCCTCCTCTTCCGATAGAAGAGGGTGTTGTGTGGAGTGGAGGAGCCAGGGGTGGCAGCAGCAGCAGCAGTAGCAGCAGCACCAGGACGGATAGGAACAGGATGAGAACGAAGAGGAGCAAGAGGACGAAGAGGAGGAGCAGCAGGAGGAGCAATAAAGTAGAGGAGTAATAGAGGACCAGATGCTGTTGTTACCGTTGCTGCAGCAACAGGAGGAGCAGGAGGAGGAGCAGCAGCAGCAGCAACAGGAGGAGCAGCAACAGGAGGAGCAGGAGGAGCATCAACAGGAGGAGCAGCAGCAGCAGCAGCAGGAGGACCTCTTGTTCCCCTCCTCACTGCCAGACCAGTGGTGTCCACTGGCAGGTGGAAGGTGAACGGCTGGTCTGGCTGCACCGCCTCCTTCTGCAGCCGTTTGGCTGCTGGAAGCTCCTCAGCTGCAGTGAGGCCAGCGCTCGGCCCGGGCACGGCTATGGAGATGACGTCCCTGCTCATCTCATCGCTCCTCTTGTTATACCTGATGTAAATGAATACTTATTGTATTAAAATTATTGTTCAATTGCTAACATTCTTCTGTCACCTTTTGATCAGCTAGATGAGGCATGTCTTACCACTGGCGAACGGTGCGCTCGTTCACATTGTACAGCTGCATCGGGGCATCTCTTTTGAGGGTGTCACAGCTGAGCACCATCTGGGCTATTCTGTGGTACACCCTCACAATGAGATCCCACCGATACAGCTGCCTATTCCACACCTTCCTGGCGGTGTAGTGGAAGCGCGTCAGCTCTAGGAGGATGGCCGTCACCAGCCTGCTGGCATCAGGGGACCCAGCAGAACCTGCCCCCTTTCCCAGGACGGAGCTGGACACAAAGAAATGTTGCGTGTTAGATAAATAAATACAATAAATACAAAGCACATTTTTTTGATATACATGCAGCTAACAGCTATCACTCACCGCTTCAGACTGTCCACGCCAGCAATGGAGGCCTTCCGCCCGGTCTTACCAGCCTTGAACATGCCCTTGTTCAGGCTGTCCCGGTAACGTCGGGGGAAGGACACCGGCGCCTTGTCCCTGGCAGACAGTTTCTGCCAGAGGGCAGTCATTACAGCCGCTTGGCTGGGCCGCACATAGGCCGAGTTGCGCAGCCTCACCACCTCCTTGGCGAGGTGCACAACATGATGGTACCCGGGGTGACCATCAGGCCCGATTACGTCCTGCGACAGAGGCCATAAAAAAACGCCATGAAGTCAAATTGACTGCAAACATTTATGATAAAGAATAAATGGATGAAATACATTGATCTGTTCACCTCCTCCTCCTCCACGGCAGTTTGGAGAAGCTGGTGGTGGTGCTCGAGGTGCTCCAGGGAGAGTGCCTGCTGCAGCTCATCCTCAAAACCCTCGTCTGCCTCCTCCATCCAGGTCTCGTCCACCAGCTCGTCTGCCGCGGGTGGAGCGTCGGGGTCTCTGCCAGTGTCCTCCAGCACTGCGCCCGTCTGGGAATACAGGTACTCCACCCCGATGAGTTCCCCTGAACACATCACAACACAGTGAAATCAGTTCACTTGGTACAAGACAGTGAGGACAAAATGAAAGCACCTGTCCTCAATATGTTACCTGTGTACTCCCTGGGCTGGGTGTAGTTCTCCACCAGGATCTGACCCATCAATGCCTGCGTGAGCTGGGCAAAGCCATGCTGCAGCTTGGCACTGTAGGCAAAGAAAATCAAGTATGTTCATATAGCACTTTACACACCCAGAGACAGTATTAAGGGTGTGTGTGTGTGTGTGTGTGTGTGTGTGTGTGTGTGTGTGTGTGTGTGTGTGTGTGTGCGCGCGTACTTGTAGCAACGCAGGTTGGAGCTTCGGCCACCCTCCACTGCATCCCTGCCACGGTCCTCATTCCACCTGGCCAACCCCTCCAGCAGGTAGACCTGAAAGTGGAGGCCGTTGGCTGAGTAGCCTGGAACATGGAGTAGGTTGGGGTTATAAAACATTAATATAAAGCCGGCAACATGCTTTTATCCTTTCTGTAATGGCTGCTTTATACTATGTTGCAGATCATGTCTCACGTCCAAACTAGCTGATCTACAAGTCCCTAGTAGATTGTCTATTTGTCCATTTTCAATGTGAGAAACATGCACACAGCTAAGAATAGGTCAGACATAAGTTGACAACACTTACCTGGAATGAACCGGCAGACATGTAGGTGGAAGGACTCCAGAGAGGTGGAGCCTCTAGCACACCGGTAGACAGGGAGCCTGACCCCTCCCTTGGTCATCTCCCGTGTCTGGGTGTAGAGCTCCACACCCTCTGGGTCCCCGATGCAGTGGAGATGGCGACACTGCACGGCCCAGATATCATCCATACGCTCCTGGTGGATGAGCGGGACCCCCATGGTGTCCGTCATGTCCCTGAAGGAGTCCAGCACCTCCTGGATGAGCCGCTCCATCTCTGCCGCACTGCGCGTGCGGCGGCGGCAGTGACGGGCCAGCTCCTTGGCGGAGACACTGAGGTGGACGCCGCTCCCCTCCTCGGACTGCTTGGCCTCTTCAAGGCGGGCCACGTCGCCACTGTCCCACTCGAACATGGCAATCGACAGCCGCGCCATGAAGAGGCCGTACAGCTGGTGGCTGTCGGTGGTGACACCCCTGGCGAAGCGTCGCATGAGATGCCACACATCGAGCCTGACCACCAGCTGGTCCCACTCGTGGAACAAGTGCTTGAGCTGGCACTGTCCCACGGTGGAACAGCAGTCCCGGTCCACGTACAAGACCTTAGGAGGGGCCATGCCTGCCTCTCTGTACCGCCGCATCAGACCGGCTGCCATTGGCTGGAGACCCTCACCCTCCTTCTCCGTGAGCACTGAGATGAGCACCTGCCCGTGCTCATTGCCCACGTTGGTCAGCCAGGCAGCCGTGTCTGAAGCAGCGCCCGCAAGTTTCTTGGTGATCTAAAAACAAAAATATAACAAAACATACATTAGAAAAGGACTGGCCTGTAATGTCGACTTTGATTACACAGAATAAGTCAAGGCGTGCTTTGTTGACCTGGTGGATCACTGTCTGTACTTGCATCCCCTTCTCCCCCACTCCACCACTACTACATGTCTTTGCCGAAAATAGCCGATCTACAAGCTCTCGCAACACAACGGATTTTGAGCTTGTAGATTTGCTATTTTTGCTAGGGTGTCAGTCAGTCAGGCTTAACGTGAGTGATAATAAATGCTGTTATAATGAAAGCTTGCCTTCTTGGTGGAGTCCATTTTCAGGATCTCCCCGAAGACGGAGGTGACCCTAGCCTTCGACTCCTCCAGCCTGGTGCAGGCGTCCCTGACGTAGGCAGAGAGGAGCCATGCCACGCAGGGAACCGCCTGCATGGGAGGCAGGGCCACCGCCGCCCCCTGACGAACACCAAGCCAGTCTGGAAACTTGCGGAGTACAGAGAGGTAGAGCATGGAGCGCGACATCCACTCCTCAGTGTGCTGCTCCAGGAGGTGAGCGCGCAGGCGAGACGGACTGTTGCCCAGAGTCCGCTCCCTCAGCGCTGTCACCACCCGCTTGTCACAGGACAACCTGGGGCAAAGATTCAAGACTATTTGTCACGCACACAAGTATATGCTGTGGAATTTTAACATTAGATGCTCCAAAAACTGTCCATATTGTCTGCTTACTTGTACGTGAGAACAGCTGGGAATTCCCTCTGGTGAGGAAGGTCCAGCTGCTCCAAGATGTCCTGTGCCCAGGCTGCCACCTTCTTGTGACACGAACAGCATTCCAGGTACTCCGTGCCCAAGAAGTACCAGCCATTCGTGTCCAAGACCCTCCGGACAGTCTGGTACAGCCCAGCGGAGCCGAGATGCGCCTTGCAGGCGGCGCATTTCAGCTCGCATGCCCAGAACCTGTTCAAGTACAAACCATATTAAACCATATTAAAAGCCTAGCTATGGAAAGGATCACAACACACTGCACAAAATATCCCATATACATCATACCTTTTGGGCACCCAGAGGAAGAAGGGGCGCTGGAACCACTCGTTGGCTGAGGCGGGTGGCTGCCCGTAGCTCTTCCGAGGTCCAGGGGGGAAGGACCACATCTGCCTTACCTCGGCAAGCTCAGACCTTGTTCCCGTCCATGAGAATAAGGCCTTCCCCAGCCAGTCCTGCTGCGCCTCTGGAACAGTCCTCCTCCACCCCGCTGGAAGCAGCTAAAACAGAAATGTCAGTCAGTCATTTAGTCAGTCAGTACACACACACACACACACACACACACACAACTAACTAAATGCTACATTTGTAAAAAAAAAAAAAGTAAGTAACATCAGTAACAGAAACATCAGCTAGTAAGATAGTAAGAAAGAGTTGCACACTGAAAAATAAATGTAGTACTACTCTTACCTCTGCGCCAGAGGGAACAGCGGCAGTGGGAACAGGCTCTCCTGGCCCCAGAGGAGTGGCAGATGAGGATGCCCTGGCTTAAAAAGGACAGACTCAGTCACTCACTGACACACTCAGACACTCTTTCATGTGGAGCTCAATCTCCATGAGCACGGCAAGAAAGCGTGTTATACCTTATTACACCGTGAGGCCAACATGACAATGTGTTGATTTGCATTTAGCCTATAGGTACTATGTTAGTGGAATGAGAAATGGCACAGCATGGGGACAGAGAGTGATATGAGTGGTGAATGAGGGTGAAAACAATTTACTATTAGTTTTGGTTGGATGTGCTATAAAGACGGTGCCACAAATACAAGACAGCTACATGTAGTACAGTGCAGGGAACTACTCTAAGTCAGTGGTTTCCAAACACTTTAGCCCGTGACCCAAAAGAGAAAAATTGTGTTTGCCCAGGACCCAAACTAGTGAAAACAGCAGATCTGCAAGCTCACGATGCGGCGCGAAACTTGTAGATCAGCTATTTTCACTAATTCTTAAACATTTGATTTGTAATTTAGGGAGTGTCTTTGATCTCTTTTATTTATTCATAAAATGACTGTGAAAAATCATTGTAATATATAAATTAAATAAGGAACCCATGAGAATGTTCCACCAGCACACACACATGGGTTCCGACCCAGTGTTTGAGAACCACTGTTGTAAGCCACAGTTTGATTGCATACTTTAGTAGGCAGAAATGCAACAGTCCAAGCATCATTATTATTATTGCATTCATTATTAGAGCACGAAAGCTAGAATGAAGAGATGACTAAATGACATGGTGGAATCAGCCACATTAAATCAGCCACATCAATTTCCCAGAGGAGTAAAGCCGTGCAGCTACAGATGACTAACCAGATGGATTACCAAACTTACCTTTATGTTATCCCTACTGATATTACCTTACCACAATCCATGTTATCCATTGACAGACAGCTAATAAATGTAGATGACATTAACAGGCATTGTTATAAAAACTATATGCATTTATTTATGTATGGGGTGTGTAAGTGTGTGTGTGTGTGTGTGTGTGCGCGCGTTCTCACCCAGAGCATCATACTGATCCACTGCAGCAACCAAATCTCCATCCTCCTGCTCCAAGGACTGGACACGTGATGCCGATCGTGCTTGGAAAAAACAGAAATAACAATTACAATTTGCAATGTACAACTTAGGCATTTAGCAGACACTCTTAACCCAGAGCACCTTACAACAAGCAATGACAACATAAGATAATCACATGGTAATACATGAAATAATATTATAGGATCATAAGTAAATCAAGGGCCTATCATTAGTCTGACAGTAGAAAATCCAAAAGATCAATAAAACTATAGGACGCTGTGTCAACAGTAAACACTGACCTGGCATCTGTCTACGTACCAGACAACCTGAATAAAACACATATAAATTCCTGCAGACAGTTGGACATTGGTTGTGTAAACAGATTACTTACTTGCGTGCTGGCGGGTGAGAGTGGGAGCTGCCACCTCCTTGTCCCGGGCCAAGACATAGGACTGGAATTTGTGGACGTCACTCCCAGGTCTCTCGACCCGTATGCCCCTGATAAACGCCACATATCTGCAGACATAACATTGTCACACCATCTTCGACATCAGTTCAAGTACTTGAATGAATGAATGAATGAATGAATTTGGTCATAACAGGAAACAGCACATCAGCACCTCCATACATACAGAAGGTACAACATCACAGAGGATAAAAACACAATAGAGCATTAAGGCTTATTTGAAGGTGGTCCTCAAACTTACGATCGACACTCGTTGCCATTGGACTCATACAGAGCCTTGTAGGTGACCCCCTTGTTCCTGTACTGGGACAGCATCACCATCTCCTCGTCATTGGCCCTTGCTGGCAAAGACCCCTCCATGGCCCTACACACCTTGATGGCAGCTGCCATCTGTGGGAAGTGCAGGGCATAGGAAGTGAGTGAGTCCTTGTTGGCCATGAGAGGAGTGTGTGAAGTGTCACCAGCCTCTCTCTCCTTCTGGTGCGCTGCCACCATCATGCGCGCCCAGCCCACGTCATGGCTCAGGAGCCACTGGAAGGTTTTCCCCCTGTACTTCCCAAACTGGAGCTCAGCCTGGCTGAGAACCAGCCAGGTGGAGTTGAGGTCTCCTCCAGCTTGGGTGATGCGTGCCTTGGCCTCCTTCACCACATCCACAGCAAACTTCACCTTCGACCCAGAGGGTGACTGCTGTATTTCAGCAGCCACCCAATTAGCTTCAGGTGAAGCCTGGATGGTGAGCTCCATGGTGAAGGGCTGAGTCCTGAACACTGGACGGAAATCCATTCTGAAAACTGAAAAAAAGGAAAAAGTTAAAACCATGGCACACTGGAAAGGTGGGACATTCAGATATAGTATATAGCCTGTGTCCATTACAGATAGTTAACAGGTGACAGTACTAGTAAAACAAAACAACCTAGTAATGAAATGTATTGCAATCTCACTTTTTACTCACACAAAATGAACAGAAACAATTTCCAAACTCAGCTATTGATTAAAGTGCCTAGAATTACATGTGAATACAGTTATAGTTTTCGCTATGTACATTCTGAAAGGTTTAAAAAGAGCCAATCTACAATCTCCACAGTAAGACAATTCTCACATCCAAATAATTACACCTATAGGCCCAACATCTAACCATATGAACACTAGAACTACTGACCGAGTGACTGACTGACTCAATCTACAGTTACTTCCTTTACCAGAGTAGCCAACAAAGTATTGGAAAACATGTTTGATTAAACAGTGGCACGTCGTGAGCTGGTGATCTGCTATTTCTGCAGTCTATTGTAGGTCCAATTTGGTTACAATGACAAAGCCTTTATCTAGCTACGAATGCTATAAACTGTGCTTAATATGTTTTCAAAGGGATGAAATATAAAAACAAATTTATATCACAATCTAAGGTGTACATCATTCATCTTTATGCTCAATGGGCTTCATGTCATTCATTAACAGTTTTACCCCAGTTTGACCCCAGCAGTCTGCTCTAAATATCTCATGCTCCAGATTTATTAATTTAATAATATTAATCCAGTGTGCTAAATAATACAATAACAACATGACACATTAGCATTGTGATGGTACATGGCTGCATGAAAGATTGTGCCAAAGAGCCCATATAATACAATGTCAACAAGGCAGAGCCAACAAGCTGAAATTGATTCAACTTTCACATCCAACAACAATGTTTTCTCACACAAATGAACAGAAAACGTCTCCAAACAGTGCTGATCATTTACCTACAACATCCATGAGTCTAGCCAAGCCAATGGTGGGTTGGAAATATGACTGATTCAAGCAGAATGACCACTTTCAATGCATGTGAACATAAACGGAGCTAGCATGCTAACAGAGGCTAAATTAGACATATCCTACATCAGATAAACAAATAAAACGTTGCAACATGGTGCCTCCTAAACACACAAGGCTAAATGGTGGATTAAAAAGCGTTTTGTTGCATTCTATGTCCAGTATAATGCATGCTTAGTTGCTTACCTGTGTGTACTGTGCTGTGTAGCTGCTCTCACAGAAGACACTGAAGACAGAATGAATGACTGAGTGAGTTGTGGGTGGAGTGATGACACTGAGGTAGCATCAATGTCAATTGACAATTTGGCAGAGTAGTGTTGGGAACTTGTGAAGTCTGGGAGAATACTGGTACATGCATGCACAGTCCCACATGTAATAAAAATAGATATAATAATGTCAAATAGTATTGGTATGTTAAGGTAATATACAGTGTAGTGGTATAGTTAGCATAATAGTTTTAATCCATGTCTTTACTGTTTAGTTGCATGGGTGAATACACCAAATCAACATTAAACCAATTTGGCATTTGGTGGAACATAGATAAATTAAATGAGTAGTATAGGCTACTACACCTTGAGAGTAGGCTCCGGCACTTCTTAAAACTCACACCATAGTGTGAAGTGGTAATGAGTCATGACCCATCCATTCTTCCTGGTGTGTGTGTGTGTGTGTGTGCGTGTCTGTGTCTGTGTCCATGCGCAAGGCAGGCAGGCAGGCCCCTGCGCTTGGAAACCAGTGCGTTCTTTGAGGTTTTCACAGCTATTCCGTTAATTTTCTTATTTCTGAAGGTTCAGTTAACACAAACAGATCTATAGCAACTCAAATTGACATTTCTATAACATCACCCTCAGTGAAACATGACATTAGAGCTGTACTATGGGACAGAGTCTCTGCTCTGTGCTCTGTGTTACTGTGCACTGACGACACCTCGTGGGCATTCAGTTGAATTGCATGCATGCCCAGCTAATTGACATCACAGGCTGTGTGAAATATGTGAATATGACAGAACAGTGGTTCTCATATTGACCAGGGGTCATTGCTTTTGTTCTCAGAGTTACATTGCTCAACTCAAGACTCCGCTCGCTCACTCACACTCACTCACTCACTCACTCACTCACCGCACGCACGCACGCACGCACGCACGCACGCACGCACGCACGCACGCACGCACGCACGCACGCACACAGGCATGAGGGCACAGTGACCTCTGGGCCCTGACCCTCCACGCACGCTCTCTCAACGCACGCACGCACGCACGCACGCACTCACTCACTCACTCACTCACTCACTCACTCACTCACTCACTCACTCACTCACTCACTCACTCACTCACACTCACTCACTCACTCACTCACTCACTCACTCACTCACCGCACGCACGCACGCACGCACGAAAAGGAAAAGGAACGCACCGGCCGAAGGAGGAACGCGGAGGCGCCGCGTTCCACTTATCGGGCCTTTGGGCCCGCCGCGGGCGGACGGGGCGACGCCGGGGCGTCGCCCGATAAGTGGAACGCGGCGCCTCCGCGTTCCTCCTTCGGCCGGTGCGTTCCTTTTCCCGATAAGTGGAACGCGGCGCCTCCGCGTTCCTCCTTCGGCCGGTGCGTTCCTTTTCCCGATAAGTGGAACGCGGCGCCTCCGCGTTCCTCCTTCGGCCGGTGCGTTCCTTTTCCCGATAAGTGGAACGCGGCGCCTCCGCGTTCCTCCTTCGGCCGGTGCGTTCCTTTTCCCGATAAGTGGAACGCGGCGCCTCCGCGTTCCTCCTTCGGCCGGTGCGTTCCTTTTCCCGATAAGTGGAACGCGGCGCCTCCGCGTTCCTCCTTCGGCCGGTGCGTTCCTTTTCCCGATAAGTGGAACGCGGCGCCTCCGCGTTCCTCCTTCGGCCGGTGCGTTCCTTTTCCCGATAAGTGGAACGCGGCGCCTCCGCGTTCCTCCTTCGGCCGGTGCGTTCCTTTTCCCGATAAGTGGAACGCGGCGCCTCCGCGTTCCTCCTTCGGCCGGTGCGTTCCTTTTCCCGATAAGTGGAACGCGGCGCCTCCGCGTTCCTCCTTCGGCCGGTGCGTTCCTTTTCCCGATAAGTGGAACGCGGCGCCTCCGCGTTCCTCCTTCGGCCGGTGCGTTCCTTTTCCCGATAAGTGGAACGCGGCGCCTCCGCGTTCCTCCTTCGGCCGGTGCGTTCCTTTTCCCGATAAGTGGAACGCGGCGCCTCCGCGTTCCTCCTTCGGCCGGTGCGTTCCTTTTCCCGATAAGTGGAACGCGGCGCCTCCGCGTTCCTCCTTCGGCCGGTGCGTTCCTTTTCCCGATAAGTGGAACGCGGCGCCTCCGCGTTCCTCCTTCGGCCGGTGCGTTCCTTTTCCCGATAAGTGGAACGCGGCGCCTCCGCGTTCCTCCTTCGGCCGGTGCGTTCCTTTTCCCGATAAGTGGAACGCGGCGCCTCCGCGTTCCTCCTTCGGCCGGTGCGTTCCTTTTCCCGATAAGTGGAACGCGGCGCCTCCGCGTTCCTCCTTCGGCCGGTGCGTTCCTTTTCCCGATAAGTGGAACGCGGCGCCTCCGCGTTCCTCCTTCGGCCGGTGCGTTCCTTTTCCCGATAAGTGGAACGCGGCGCCTCCGCGTTCCTCCTTCGGCCGGTGCGTTCCTTTTCCCGATAAGTGGAACGCGGCGCCTCCGCGTTCCTCCTTCGGCCGGTGCGTTCCTTTTCCTTTTCGTGCGTGCGTGCGTGCACGCACGCACGCACTCACTCACTCACTCACTCACTCACTCACTCACTCACTCACTCACCGCACGCACGCACGCACGCACGCACGCACGCACGCACGCACGCACGCACGCACACAGGCATGAGGGCACAGTGACCTCTGGGCCCTGACCCTCCACGCACGCTCTCTCAACGCACGCACGCACGCACGCACGCACGCACTCACTCACTCACTCACTCACTCACTCACTCACTCACTCACTCACTCACTCACTCACTCACTCACTCACTCACTCACACTCACTCACTCACTCACTCACTCACTCACTCACCGCACGCACGCACGCACGCACGAAAAGGAAAAGGAACGCACCGGCCGAAGGAGGAACGCGGAGGCGCCGCGTTCCACTTATCGGGCCTTTGGGCCCGCCGCGGGCGGACGGGGCGACGCCGGGGCGTCGCCCGATAAGTGGAACGCGGCGCCTCCGCGTTCCTCCTTCGGCCGGTGCGTTCCTTTTCCCGATAAGTGGAACGCGGCGCCTCCGCGTTCCTCCTTCGGCCGGTGCGTTCCTTTTCCCGATAAGTGGAACGCGGCGCCTCCGCGTTCCTCCTTCGGCCGGTGCGTTCCTTTTCCCGATAAGTGGAACGCGGCGCCTCCGCGTTCCTCCTTCGGCCGGTGCGTTCCTTTTCCCGATAAGTGGAACGCGGCGCCTCCGCGTTCCTCCTTCGGCCGGTGCGTTCCTTTTCCCGATAAGTGGAACGCGGCGCCTCCGCGTTCCTCCTTCGGCCGGTGCGTTCCTTTTCCTTTTCGTGCGTGCGTGCGTGCACGCACGCACGCACGCACTCACTCACTCACTCACTCACTCACTCACTCACTCACTCACCGCACGCACGCACGCACGCACGCACGCACGCACGCACGCACGCACGCACACAGGCATGAGGGCACAGTGACCTCTGGGCCCTGACCCTCCACGCACGCTCTCTCAATGCACGCACGCACGCACGCACTCACTCACTCACTCACTCACTCACTCACTCACTCACTCACTCACTCACCGCACGCACGCACGCACGCACGCACGCACACAGGCATGAGGGCACAGTGACCTCTGGGCCCTGACCCTCCACGCACGCTCTCTCAACGCACGCACGCACGCACTCACTCACTCACTCACTCACTCACTCACTCACCGCACGCACGCACGCACGCACGCACGTCAAACTGGGGGCCCTTTAAATGAAAAGGGTTGACAACTGTCTAGCTTAGTGAAATATTGAATTGGACATTTCATAAAGTCACACATACAACAGACTGTGACAGACAGGTTTATTTTTAGCACTCCAGGGTGTCGAACCCCATACACGCCAGTGTAAACTTGGTGTAGTACCGGTACGAGCACTTTGTTTTTCCTGTCTGACACAATGTCTTTATTGCATGTGAACAACATGTACAATTTTAGCCAATAATGTTGAATAAAAAAAGGAATATAAAACTAAATGTTATCATTCTGTCGGTTCTACATGACAACTCACCTTTGCATATAGAAAATAAATGTCATATGTGTCCACCACTCTGACAGCTGTCTGCTGCTCCACACACACTGTACACAAATTGAACATACAGTAAATAATGGGCTTGCAAATGTGTTTGTATTACATGCAATGAGTAATTATATTGGAGCTAACATGCAAAAACAGGCTGGTTTTACAATTATTTATTTATTTAAAAATGGCCCAATAGACATAAACACTAAAATCGAGGCTTCATCTAGCCACAAGCAGATGGACCATGTAATACATATTTTATTTAGTGCATTAGCTAAATAATTATTATGCCCTTACCTCTGACAGCAAGCCCAGCCTGTCTGACTGACTGACTTCTAATGCTCTCTTCTTCCTTCCCTTCCTCCTGCTGCTATCATGCTAACAGAAGCTAACTCTCTCTAACTCTGTCCAAAAGACCCCAAAACGTTCCAAATAAAATTTCGGGTCCTTAGTGATCATCAGAGAGACAAAAGGTGGCCATTAATGTCTTTCAAACATCTTCTACGACTTATTAAAAAATATATGAAATATTGCACTGGCCAGCCATAACAGTGGAACACAAGCTAACATGCTAACAGATGCTACATGGCTCTAAATCTGTCAAAAATAGACCAAAACATTCCAAATTAATTTTCGAGTCCTTAGTGATCATCAGAGAGACAAAAGGTGGCCATTAATGTCTTTCAAACATCTTCTACGATTTATTAAAAAATATATCAATAGTACCTCCAGTCCAGCCTGCTTGTTGACAGGCAAACCAAGATGGCTGCCGTGTTCAGTGGAAAGTGAGAGAGGGGGGCGGCGCCCTGCTGTCAGCTGTCAGTCAAGAGTCTAAACCATTGGCCCCCAGCAACATTAGGATAGGCCAATAACATCCAGGGATATCCTAATACATTTTAGGAAAGTCAGAGAGGATCGGCTGGCCAGGAGCGCGAGGAAACCAGTGCGTTCTTTGAGGTTTTCACAGCTATTCCGTTAATTTTCTTATTTCTGAAGGTTCAGTTAACACAAACAGATCTATAGCAACTCAAATTGACATTTCTATAACATCACCCTCAGTGAAACATGACATTAGAGCTGTACTATGGGACAGAGTCTCTGCTCTGTGCTCTGTGTTACTGTGCACTGACGACACCTCGTGGGCATTCAGTTGAATTGCATGCATGCCCAGCTAATTGACATCACAGGCTGTGTGAAATATGTGAATATGACAGAACAGTGGTTCTCATATTGACCAGGGGTCATTGCTTTTGTTCTCAGAGTTACATTGCTCAACTCAAGACTCCGCTCGCTCACTCACACTCACTCACTCACTCACTCACTCACCGCACGCACGCACGCACGCACGCACGCACGCACGCACGCACGCACGCACGCACGCACGCACGCACACAGGCATGAGGGCACAGTGACCTCTGGGCCCTGACCCTCCACGCACGCTCTCTCAACGCACGCACGCACGCACGCACGCACTCACTCACTCACTCACTCACTCACTCACTCACTCACTCACTCACTCACTCACTCACTCACTCACTCACACTCACTCACTCACTCACTCACTCACTCACTCACTCACCGCACGCACGCACGCACGCACGAAAAGGAAAAGGAACGCACCGGCCGAAGGAGGAACGCGGAGGCGCCGCGTTCCACTTATCGGGCCTTTGGGCCCGCCGCGGGCGGACGGGGCGACGCCGGGGCGTCGCCCGATAAGTGGAACGCGGCGCCTCCGCGTTCCTCCTTCGGCCGGTGCGTTCCTTTTCCCGATAAGTGGAACGCGGCGCCTCCGCGTTCCTCCTTCGGCCGGTGCGTTCCTTTTCCCGATAAGTGGAACGCGGCGCCTCCGCGTTCCTCCTTCGGCCGGTGCGTTCCTTTTCCCGATAAGTGGAACGCGGCGCCTCCGCGTTCCTCCTTCGGCCGGTGCGTTCCTTTTCCCGATAAGTGGAACGCGGCGCCTCCGCGTTCCTCCTTCGGCCGGTGCGTTCCTTTTCCCGATAAGTGGAACGCGGCGCCTCCGCGTTCCTCCTTCGGCCGGTGCGTTCCTTTTCCCGATAAGTGGAACGCGGCGCCTCCGCGTTCCTCCTTCGGCCGGTGCGTTCCTTTTCCCGATAAGTGGAACGCGGCGCCTCCGCGTTCCTCCTTCGGCCGGTGCGTTCCTTTTCCCGATAAGTGGAACGCGGCGCCTCCGCGTTCCTCCTTCGGCCGGTGCGTTCCTTTTCCCGATAAGTGGAACGCGGCGCCTCCGCGTTCCTCCTTCGGCCGGTGCGTTCCTTTTCCCGATAAGTGGAACGCGGCGCCTCCGCGTTCCTCCTTCGGCCGGTGCGTTCCTTTTCCCGATAAGTGGAACGCGGCGCCTCCGCGTTCCTCCTTCGGCCGGTGCGTTCCTTTTCCCGATAAGTGGAACGCGGCGCCTCCGCGTTCCTCCTTCGGCCGGTGCGTTCCTTTTCCCGATAAGTGGAACGCGGCGCCTCCGCGTTCCTCCTTCGGCCGGTGCGTTCCTTTTCCCGATAAGTGGAACGCGGCGCCTCCGCGTTCCTCCTTCGGCCGGTGCGTTCCTTTTCCCGATAAGTGGAACGCGGCGCCTCCGCGTTCCTCCTTCGGCCGGTGCGTTCCTTTTCCCGATAAGTGGAACGCGGCGCCTCCGCGTTCCTCCTTCGGCCGGTGCGTTCCTTTTCCCGATAAGTGGAACGCGGCGCCTCCGCGTTCCTCCTTCGGCCGGTGCGTTCCTTTTCCCGATAAGTGGAACGCGGCGCCTCCGCGTTCCTCCTTCGGCCGGTGCGTTCCTTTTCCCGATAAGTGGAACGCGGCGCCTCCGCGTTCCTCCTTCGGCCGGTGCGTTCCTTTTCCCGATAAGTGGAACGCGGCGCCTCCGCGTTCCTCCTTCGGCCGGTGCGTTCCTTTTCCTTTTCGTGCGTGCGTGCGTGCACGCACGCACGCACTCACTCACTCACTCACTCACTCACTCACTCACTCACTCACTCACCGCACGCACGCACGCACGCACGCACGCACGCACGCACGCACGCACGCACGCACACAGGCATGAGGGCACAGTGACCTCTGGGCCCTGACCCTCCACGCACGCTCTCTCAACGCACGCACGCACGCACGCACGCACGCACTCACTCACTCACTCACTCACTCACTCACTCACTCACTCACTCACTCACTCACTCACTCACTCACTCACTCACTCACACTCACTCACTCACTCACTCACTCACTCACTCACCGCACGCACGCACGCACGCACGAAAAGGAAAAGGAACGCACCGGCCGAAGGAGGAACGCGGAGGCGCCGCGTTCCACTTATCGGGCCTTTGGGCCCGCCGCGGGCGGACGGGGCGACGCCGGGGCGTCGCCCGATAAGTGGAACGCGGCGCCTCCGCGTTCCTCCTTCGGCCGGTGCGTTCCTTTTCCCGATAAGTGGAACGCGGCGCCTCCGCGTTCCTCCTTCGGCCGGTGCGTTCCTTTTCCCGATAAGTGGAACGCGGCGCCTCCGCGTTCCTCCTTCGGCCGGTGCGTTCCTTTTCCCGATAAGTGGAACGCGGCGCCTCCGCGTTCCTCCTTCGGCCGGTGCGTTCCTTTTCCCGATAAGTGGAACGCGGCGCCTCCGCGTTCCTCCTTCGGCCGGTGCGTTCCTTTTCCCGATAAGTGGAACGCGGCGCCTCCGCGTTCCTCCTTCGGCCGGTGCGTTCCTTTTCCTTTTCGTGCGTGCGTGCGTGCACGCACGCACGCACGCACTCACTCACTCACTCACTCACTCACTCACTCACTCACTCACCGCACGCACGCACGCACGCACGCACGCACGCACGCACGCACGCACGCACACAGGCATGAGGGCACAGTGACCTCTGGGCCCTGACCCTCCACGCACGCTCTCTCAATGCACGCACGCACGCACGCACTCACTCACTCACTCACTCACTCACTCACTCACTCACTCACTCACTCACCGCACGCACGCACGCACGCACGCACGCACACAGGCATGAGGGCACAGTGACCTCTGGGCCCTGACCCTCCACGCACGCTCTCTCAACGCACGCACGCACGCACTCACTCACTCACTCACTCACTCACTCACTCACCGCACGCACGCACGCACGCACGCACGTCAAACTGGGGGCCCTTTAAATGAAAAGGGTTGACAACTGTCTAGCTTAGTGAAATATTGAATTGGACATTTCATAAAGTCACACATACAACAGACTGTGACAGACAGGTTTATTTTTAGCACTCCAGGGTGTCGAACCCCATACACGCCAGTGTAAACTTGGTGTAGTACCGGTACGAGCACTTTGTTTTTCCTGTCTGACACAATGTCTTTATTGCATGTGAACAACATGTACAATTTTAGCCAATAATGTTGAATAAAAAAAGGAATATAAAACTAAATGTTATCATTCTGTCGGTTCTACATGACAACTCACCTTTGCATATAGAAAATAAATGTCATATGTGTCCACCACTCTGACAGCTGTCTGCTGCTCCACACACACTGTACACAAATTGAACATACAGTAAATAATGGGCTTGCAAATGTGTTTGTATTACATGCAATGAGTAATTATATTGGAGCTAACATGCAAAAACAGGCTGGTTTTACAATTATTTATTTATTTAAAAATGGCCCAATAGACATAAACACTAAAATCGAGGCTTCATCTAGCCACAAGCAGATGGACCATGTAATACATATTTTATTTAGTGCATTAGCTAAATAATTATTATGCCCTTACCTCTGACAGCAAGCCCAGCCTGTCTGACTGACTGACTTCTAATGCTCTCTTCTTCCTTCCCTTCCTCCTGCTGCTATCATGCTAACAGAAGCTAACTCTCTCTAACTCTGTCCAAAAGACCCCAAAACGTTCCAAATAAAATTTCGGGTCCTTAGTGATCATCAGAGAGACAAAAGGTGGCCATTAATGTCTTTCAAACATCTTCTACGACTTATTAAAAAATATATGAAATATTGCACTGGCCAGCCATAACAGTGGAACACAAGCTAACATGCTAACAGATGCTACATGGCTCTAAATCTGTCAAAAATAGACCAAAACATTCCAAATTAATTTTCGAGTCCTTAGTGATCATCAGAGAGACAAAAGGTGGCCATTAATGTCTTTCAAACATCTTCTACGATTTATTAAAAAATATATCAATAGTACCTCCAGTCCAGCCTGCTTGTTGACAGGCAAACCAAGATGGCTGCCGTGTTCAGTGGAAAGTGAGAGAGGGGGGCGGCGCCCTGCTGTCAGCTGTCAGTCAAGAGTCTAAACCATTGGCCCCCAGCAACATTAGGATAGGCCAATAACATCCAGGGATATCCTAATACATTTTAGGAAAGTCAGAGAGGATCGGCTGGCCAGGAGCGCGAGGAAACCAGTGCGTTCTTTGAGGTTTTCACAGCTATTCCGTTAATTTTCTTATTTCTGAAGGTTCAGTTAACACAAACAGATCTATAGCAACTCAAATTGACATTTCTATAACATCACCCTCAGTGAAACATGACATTAGAGCTGTACTATGGGACAGAGTCTCTGCTCTGTGCTCTGTGTTACTGTGCACTGACGACACCTCGTGGGCATTCAGTTGAATTGCATGCATGCCCAGCTAATTGACATCACAGGCTGTGTGAAATATGTGAATATGACAGAACAGTGGTTCTCATATTGACCAGGGGTCATTGCTTTTGTTCTCAGAGTTACATTGCTCAACTCAAGACTCCGCTCGCTCACTCACACTCACTCACTCACTCACTCACTCACCGCACGCACGCACGCACGCACGCACGCACGCACGCACGCACGCACGCACGCACGCACGCACGCACACAGGCATGAGGGCACAGTGACCTCTGGGCCCTGACCCTCCACGCACGCTCTCTCAACGCACGCACGCACGCACGCACGCACTCACTCACTCACTCACTCACTCACTCACTCACTCACTCACTCACTCACTCACTCACTCACTCACTCACTCACACTCACTCACTCACTCACTCACTCACTCACTCACTCACCGCACGCACGCACGCACGCACGAAAAGGAAAAGGAACGCACCGGCCGAAGGAGGAACGCGGAGGCGCCGCGTTCCACTTATCGGGCCTTTGGGCCCGCCGCGGGCGGACGGGGCGACGCCGGGGCGTCGCCCGATAAGTGGAACGCGGCGCCTCCGCGTTCCTCCTTCGGCCGGTGCGTTCCTTTTCCCGATAAGTGGAACGCGGCGCCTCCGCGTTCCTCCTTCGGCCGGTGCGTTCCTTTTCCCGATAAGTGGAACGCGGCGCCTCCGCGTTCCTCCTTCGGCCGGTGCGTTCCTTTTCCCGATAAGTGGAACGCGGCGCCTCCGCGTTCCTCCTTCGGCCGGTGC
Source organism: Electrona antarctica (assembly GCF_951216825.1). Lineage (NCBI taxonomy): Eukaryota > Metazoa > Chordata > Actinopteri > Myctophiformes > Myctophidae > Electrona > Electrona antarctica. The sequence goes on along the minus strand of NC_136812.1, from coordinate 58,999,959 downwards.
GTTCCTTTTCCCGATAAGTGGAACGCGGCGCCTCCGCGTTCCTCCTTCGGCCGGTGCGTTCCTTTTCCCGATAAGTGGAACGCGGCGCCTCCGCGTTCCTCCTTCGGCCGGTGCGTTCCTTTTCCCGATAAGTGGAACGCGGCGCCTCCGCGTTCCTCCTTCGGCCGGTGCGTTCCTTTTCCCGATAAGTGGAACGCGGCGCCTCCGCGTTCCTCCTTCGGCCGGTGCGTTCCTTTTCCCGATAAGTGGAACGCGGCGCCTCCGCGTTCCTCCTTCGGCCGGTGCGTTCCTTTTCCCGATAAGTGGAACGCGGCGCCTCCGCGTTCCTCCTTCGGCCGGTGCGTTCCTTTTCCCGATAAGTGGAACGCGGCGCCTCCGCGTTCCTCCTTCGGCCGGTGCGTTCCTTTTCCCGATAAGTGGAACGCGGCGCCTCCGCGTTCCTCCTTCGGCCGGTGCGTTCCTTTTCCCGATAAGTGGAACGCGGCGCCTCCGCGTTCCTCCTTCGGCCGGTGCGTTCCTTTTCCCGATAAGTGGAACGCGGCGCCTCCGCGTTCCTCCTTCGGCCGGTGCGTTCCTTTTCCCGATAAGTGGAACGCGGCGCCTCCGCGTTCCTCCTTCGGCCGGTGCGTTCCTTTTCCCGATAAGTGGAACGCGGCGCCTCCGCGTTCCTCCTTCGGCCGGTGCGTTCCTTTTCCTTTTCGTGCGGCTTATCGGGCGCCTCCGCGTTCCTCCTTCGGCCGGTGCGTTCCTTTTCCCGATAAGTGGAACGCGGCGCCTCCGCGTTCCTCCTTCGGCCGGTGCGTTCCTTTTCCTTTTCGTGCGTGCGTGCGTGCACGCACGCACGGCCGGTGCGTTCCTTTTCCCGATAAGTGGAACGCGGCGCCTCCGCGTTCCTCCTTCGGCCGGTGCGTTCCTTTTCCCGATAAGTGGAACGCGGCGCCTCCGCGTTCCTCCTTCGGCCGGTGCGTTCCTTTTCCCGATAAGTGGAACGCGGCGCCTCCGCGTTCCTCCTTCGGCCGGTGCGTTCCTTTTCCCGATAAGTGGAACGCGGCGCCTCCGCGTTCCTCCTTCGGCCGGTGCGTTCCTTTTCCCGATAAGTGGAACGCGGCGCCTCCGCGTTCCTCCTTCGGCCGGTGCGTTCCTTTTCCCGATAAGTGGAACGCGGCGCCTCCGCGTTCCTCCTTCGGCCGGTGCGTTCCTTTTCCCGATAAGTGGAACGCGGCGCCTCCGCGTTCCTCCTTCGGCCGGTGCGTTCCTTTTCCCGATAAGTGGAACGCGGCGCCTCCGCGTTCCTCCTTCGGCCGGTGCGTTCCTTTTCCCGATAAGTGGAACGCGGCGCCTCCGCGTTCCTCCTTCGGCCGGTGCGTTCCTTTTCCCGATAAGTGGAACGCGGCGCCTCCGCGTTCCTCCTTCGGCCGGTGCGTTCCTTTTCCCGATAAGTGGAACGCGGCGCCTCCGCGTTCCTCCTTCGGCCGGTGCGTTCCTTTTCCCGATAAGTGGAACGCGGCGCCTCCGCGTTCCTCCTTCGGCCGGTGCGTTCCTTTTCCCGATAAGTGGAACGCGGCGCCTCCGCGTTCCTCCTTCGGCCGGTGCGTTCCTTTTCCTTTTCGTGCGTGCGTGCGTGCACGCACGCACGCACTCACTCACTCACTCACTCACTCACTCACTCACTCACTCACTCACCGCACGCACGCACGCACGCACGCACGCACGCACGCACGCACGCACGCACGCACACAGGCATGAGGGCACAGTGACCTCTGGGCCCTGACCCTCCACGCACGCTCTCTCAACGCACGCACGCACGCACGCACGCACGCACTCACTCACTCACTCACTCACTCACTCACTCACTCACTCACTCACTCACTCACTCACTCACTCACTCACTCACTCACTCACACTCACTCACTCACTCACTCACTCACTCACTCACCGCACGCACGCACGCACGCACGAAAAGGAAAAGGAACGCACCGGCCGAAGGAGGAACGCGGAGGCGCCGCGTTCCACTTATCGGGCCTTTGGGCCCGCCGCGGGCGGACGGGGCGACGCCGGGGCGTCGCCCGATAAGTGGAACGCGGCGCCTCCGCGTTCCTCCTTCGGCCGGTGCGTTCCTTTTCCCGATAAGTGGAACGCGGCGCCTCCGCGTTCCTCCTTCGGCCGGTGCGTTCCTTTTCCCGATAAGTGGAACGCGGCGCCTCCGCGTTCCTCCTTCGGCCGGTGCGTTCCTTTTCCCGATAAGTGGAACGCGGCGCCTCCGCGTTCCTCCTTCGGCCGGTGCGTTCCTTTTCCCGATAAGTGGAACGCGGCGCCTCCGCGTTCCTCCTTCGGCCGGTGCGTTCCTTTTCCCGATAAGTGGAACGCGGCGCCTCCGCGTTCCTCCTTCGGCCGGTGCGTTCCTTTTCCTTTTCGTGCGTGCGTGCGTGCACGCACGCACGCACGCACTCACTCACTCACTCACTCACTCACTCACTCACTCACTCACCGCACGCACGCACGCACGCACGCACGCACGCACGCACGCACGCACGCACACAGGCATGAGGGCACAGTGACCTCTGGGCCCTGACCCTCCACGCACGCTCTCTCAATGCACGCACGCACGCACGCACTCACTCACTCACTCACTCACTCACTCACTCACTCACTCACTCACTCACCGCACGCACGCACGCACGCACGCACGCACACAGGCATGAGGGCACAGTGACCTCTGGGCCCTGACCCTCCACGCACGCTCTCTCAACGCACGCACGCACGCACTCACTCACTCACTCACTCACTCACTCACTCACCGCACGCACGCACGCACGCACGCACGTCAAACTGGGGGCCCTTTAAATGAAAAGGGTTGACAACTGTCTAGCTTAGTGAAATATTGAATTGGACATTTCATAAAGTCACACATACAACAGACTGTGACAGACAGGTTTATTTTTAGCACTCCAGGGTGTCGAACCCCATACACGCCAGTGTAAACTTGGTGTAGTACCGGTACGAGCACTTTGTTTTTCCTGTCTGACACAATGTCTTTATTGCATGTGAACAACATGTACAATTTTAGCCAATAATGTTGAATAAAAAAAGGAATATAAAACTAAATGTTATCATTCTGTCGGTTCTACATGACAACTCACCTTTGCATATAGAAAATAAATGTCATATGTGTCCACCACTCTGACAGCTGTCTGCTGCTCCACACACACTGTACACAAATTGAACATACAGTAAATAATGGGCTTGCAAATGTGTTTGTATTACATGCAATGAGTAATTATATTGGAGCTAACATGCAAAAACAGGCTGGTTTTACAATTATTTATTTATTTAAAAATGGCCCAATAGACATAAACACTAAAATCGAGGCTTCATCTAGCCACAAGCAGATGGACCATGTAATACATATTTTATTTAGTGCATTAGCTAAATAATTATTATGCCCTTACCTCTGACAGCAAGCCCAGCCTGTCTGACTGACTGACTTCTAATGCTCTCTTCTTCCTTCCCTTCCTCCTGCTGCTATCATGCTAACAGAAGCTAACTCTCTCTAACTCTGTCCAAAAGACCCCAAAACGTTCCAAATAAAATTTCGGGTCCTTAGTGATCATCAGAGAGACAAAAGGTGGCCATTAATGTCTTTCAAACATCTTCTACGACTTATTAAAAAATATATGAAATATTGCACTGGCCAGCCATAACAGTGGAACACAAGCTAACATGCTAACAGATGCTACATGGCTCTAAATCTGTCAAAAATAGACCAAAACATTCCAAATTAATTTTCGAGTCCTTAGTGATCATCAGAGAGACAAAAGGTGGCCATTAATGTCTTTCAAACATCTTCTACGATTTATTAAAAAATATATCAATAGTACCTCCAGTCCAGCCTGCTTGTTGACAGGCAAACCAAGATGGCTGCCGTGTTCAGTGGAAAGTGAGAGAGGGGGGCGGCGCCCTGCTGTCAGCTGTCAGTCAAGAGTCTAAACCATTGGCCCCCAGCAACATTAGGATAGGCCAATAACATCCAGGGATATCCTAATACATTTTAGGAAAGTCAGAGAGGATCGGCTGGCCAGGAGCGCGAGGAAACCAGTGCGTTCTTTGAGGTTTTCACAGCTATTCCGTTAATTTTCTTATTTCTGAAGGTTCAGTTAACACAAACAGATCTATAGCAACTCAAATTGACATTTCTATAACATCACCCTCAGTGAAACATGACATTAGAGCTGTACTATGGGACAGAGTCTCTGCTCTGTGCTCTGTGTTACTGTGCACTGACGACACCTCGTGGGCATTCAGTTGAATTGCATGCATGCCCAGCTAATTGACATCACAGGCTGTGTGAAATATGTGAATATGACAGAACAGTGGTTCTCATATTGACCAGGGGTCATTGCTTTTGTTCTCAGAGTTACATTGCTCAACTCAAGACTCCGCTCGCTCACTCACACTCACTCACTCACTCACTCACTCACCGCACGCACGCACGCACGCACGCACGCACGCACGCACGCACGCACGCACGCACGCACGCACGCACACAGGCATGAGGGCACAGTGACCTCTGGGCCCTGACCCTCCACGCACGCTCTCTCAACGCACGCACGCACGCACGCACGCACTCACTCACTCACTCACTCACTCACTCACTCACTCACTCACTCACTCACTCACTCACTCACTCACTCACTCACACTCACTCACTCACTCACTCACTCACTCACTCACTCACCGCACGCACGCACGCACGCACGAAAAGGAAAAGGAACGCACCGGCCGAAGGAGGAACGCGGAGGCGCCGCGTTCCACTTATCGGGCCTTTGGGCCCGCCGCGGGCGGACGGGGCGACGCCGGGGCGTCGCCCGATAAGTGGAACGCGGCGCCTCCGCGTTCCTCCTTCGGCCGGTGCGTTCCTTTTCCCGATAAGTGGAACGCGGCGCCTCCGCGTTCCTCCTTCGGCCGGTGCGTTCCTTTTCCCGATAAGTGGAACGCGGCGCCTCCGCGTTCCTCCTTCGGCCGGTGCGTTCCTTTTCCCGATAAGTGGAACGCGGCGCCTCCGCGTTCCTCCTTCGGCCGGTGCGTTCCTTTTCCCGATAAGTGGAACGCGGCGCCTCCGCGTTCCTCCTTCGGCCGGTGCGTTCCTTTTCCCGATAAGTGGAACGCGGCGCCTCCGCGTTCCTCCTTCGGCCGGTGCGTTCCTTTTCCCGATAAGTGGAACGCGGCGCCTCCGCGTTCCTCCTTCGGCCGGTGCGTTCCTTTTCCCGATAAGTGGAACGCGGCGCCTCCGCGTTCCTCCTTCGGCCGGTGCGTTCCTTTTCCCGATAAGTGGAACGCGGCGCCTCCGCGTTCCTCCTTCGGCCGGTGCGTTCCTTTTCCCGATAAGTGGAACGCGGCGCCTCCGCGTTCCTCCTTCGGCCGGTGCGTTCCTTTTCCCGATAAGTGGAACGCGGCGCCTCCGCGTTCCTCCTTCGGCCGGTGCGTTCCTTTTCCCGATAAGTGGAACGCGGCGCCTCCGCGTTCCTCCTTCGGCCGGTGCGTTCCTTTTCCCGATAAGTGGAACGCGGCGCCTCCGCGTTCCTCCTTCGGCCGGTGCGTTCCTTTTCCCGATAAGTGGAACGCGGCGCCTCCGCGTTCCTCCTTCGGCCGGTGCGTTCCTTTTCCCGATAAGTGGAACGCGGCGCCTCCGCGTTCCTCCTTCGGCCGGTGCGTTCCTTTTCCCGATAAGTGGAACGCGGCGCCTCCGCGTTCCTCCTTCGGCCGGTGCGTTCCTTTTCCCGATAAGTGGAACGCGGCGCCTCCGCGTTCCTCCTTCGGCCGGTGCGTTCCTTTTCCTTTTCGTGCGGCTTATCGGGCGCCTCCGCGTTCCTCCTTCGGCCGGTGCGTTCCTTTTCCCGATAAGTGGAACGCGGCGCCTCCGCGTTCCTCCTTCGGCCGGTGCGTTCCTTTTCCTTTTCGTGCGTGCGTGCGTGCACGCACGCACGGCCGGTGCGTTCCTTTTCCCGATAAGTGGAACGCGGCGCCTCCGCGTTCCTCCTTCGGCCGGTGCGTTCCTTTTCCCGATAAGTGGAACGCGGCGCCTCCGCGTTCCTCCTTCGGCCGGTGCGTTCCTTTTCCCGATAAGTGGAACGCGGCGCCTCCGCGTTCCTCCTTCGGCCGGTGCGTTCCTTTTCCCGATAAGTGGAACGCGGCGCCTCCGCGTTCCTCCTTCGGCCGGTGCGTTCCTTTTCCCGATAAGTGGAACGCGGCGCCTCCGCGTTCCTCCTTCGGCCGGTGCGTTCCTTTTCCCGATAAGTGGAACGCGGCGCCTCCGCGTTCCTCCTTCGGCCGGTGCGTTCCTTTTCCCGATAAGTGGAACGCGGCGCCTCCGCGTTCCTCCTTCGGCCGGTGCGTTCCTTTTCCCGATAAGTGGAACGCGGCGCCTCCGCGTTCCTCCTTCGGCCGGTGCGTTCCTTTTCCCGATAAGTGGAACGCGGCGCCTCCGCGTTCCTCCTTCGGCCGGTGCGTTCCTTTTCCCGATAAGTGGAACGCGGCGCCTCCGCGTTCCTCCTTCGGCCGGTGCGTTCCTTTTCCCGATAAGTGGAACGCGGCGCCTCCGCGTTCCTCCTTCGGCCGGTGCGTTCCTTTTCCCGATAAGTGGAACGCGGCGCCTCCGCGTTCCTCCTTCGGCCGGTGCGTTCCTTTTCCCGATAAGTGGAACGCGGCGCCTCCGCGTTCCTCCTTCGGCCGGTGCGTTCCTTTTCCTTTTCGTGCGTGCGTGCGTGCACGCACGCACGCACTCACTCACTCACTCACTCACTCACTCACTCACTCACTCACTCACCGCACGCACGCACGCACGCACGCACGCACGCACGCACGCACGCACGCACGCACGCACACAGGCATGAGGGCACAGTGACCTCTGGGCCCTGACCCTCCACGCACGCTCTCTCAACGCACGCACGCACGCACGCACGCACGCACTCACTCACTCACTCACTCACTCACTCACTCACTCACTCACTCACTCACTCACTCACTCACTCACTCACTCACTCACTCACACTCACTCACTCACTCACTCACTCACTCACTCACCGCACGCACGCACGCACGCACGAAAAGGAAAAGGAACGCACCGGCCGAAGGAGGAACGCGGAGGCGCCGCGTTCCACTTATCGGGCCTTTGGGCCCGCCGCGGGCGGACGGGGCGACGCCGGGGCGTCGCCCGATAAGTGGAACGCGGCGCCTCCGCGTTCCTCCTTCGGCCGGTGCGTTCCTTTTCCCGATAAGTGGAACGCGGCGCCTCCGCGTTCCTCCTTCGGCCGGTGCGTTCCTTTTCCCGATAAGTGGAACGCGGCGCCTCCGCGTTCCTCCTTCGGCCGGTGCGTTCCTTTTCCCGATAAGTGGAACGCGGCGCCTCCGCGTTCCTCCTTCGGCCGGTGCGTTCCTTTTCCCGATAAGTGGAACGCGGCGCCTCCGCGTTCCTCCTTCGGCCGGTGCGTTCCTTTTCCCGATAAGTGGAACGCGGCGCCTCCGCGTTCCTCCTTCGGCCGGTGCGTTCCTTTTCCTTTTCGTGCGTGCGTGCGTGCACGCACGCACGCACGCACTCACTCACTCACTCACTCACTCACTCACTCACTCACTCACCGCACGCACGCACGCACGCACGCACGCACGCACGCACGCACGCACGCACACAGGCATGAGGGCACAGTGACCTCTGGGCCCTGACCCTCCACGCACGCTCTCTCAATGCACGCACGCACGCACGCACTCACTCACTCACTCACTCACTCACTCACTCACTCACTCACTCACTCACCGCACGCACGCACGCACGCACGCACGCACACAGGCATGAGGGCACAGTGACCTCTGGGCCCTGACCCTCCACGCACGCTCTCTCAACGCACGCACGCACGCACTCACTCACTCACTCACTCACTCACTCACTCACCGCACGCACGCACGCACGCACGCACGTCAAACTGGGGGCCCTTTAAATGAAAAGGGTTGACAACTGTCTAGCTTAGTGAAATATTGAATTGGACATTTCATAAAGTCACACATACAACAGACTGTGACAGACAGGTTTATTTTTAGCACTCCAGGGTGTCGAACCCCATACACGCCAGTGTAAACTTGGTGTAGTACCGGTACGAGCACTTTGTTTTTCCTGTCTGACACAATGTCTTTATTGCATGTGAACAACATGTACAATTTTAGCCAATAATGTTGAATAAAAAAAGGAATATAAAACTAAATGTTATCATTCTGTCGGTTCTACATGACAACTCACCTTTGCATATAGAAAATAAATGTCATATGTGTCCACCACTCTGACAGCTGTCTGCTGCTCCACACACACTGTACACAAATTGAACATACAGTAAATAATGGGCTTGCAAATGTGTTTGTATTACATGCAATGAGTAATTATATTGGAGCTAACATGCAAAAACAGGCTGGTTTTACAATTATTTATTTATTTAAAAATGGCCCAATAGACATAAACACTAAAATCGAGGCTTCATCTAGCCACAAGCAGATGGACCATGTAATACATATTTTATTTAGTGCATTAGCTAAATAATTATTATGCCCTTACCTCTGACAGCAAGCCCAGCCTGTCTGACTGACTGACTTCTAATGCTCTCTTCTTCCTTCCCTTCCTCCTGCTGCTATCATGCTAACAGAAGCTAACTCTCTCTAACTCTGTCCAAAAGACCCCAAAACGTTCCAAATAAAATTTCGGGTCCTTAGTGATCATCAGAGAGACAAAAGGTGGCCATTAATGTCTTTCAAACATCTTCTACGACTTATTAAAAAATATATGAAATATTGCACTGGCCAGCCATAACAGTGGAACACAAGCTAACATGCTAACAGATGCTACATGGCTCTAAATCTGTCAAAAATAGACCAAAACATTCCAAATTAATTTTCGAGTCCTTAGTGATCATCAGAGAGACAAAAGGTGGCCATTAATGTCTTTCAAACATCTTCTACGATTTATTAAAAAATATATCAATAGTACCTCCAGTCCAGCCTGCTTGTTGACAGGCAAACCAAGATGGCTGCCGTGTTCAGTGGAAAGTGAGAGAGGGGGGCGGCGCCCTGCTGTCAGCTGTCAGTCAAGAGTCTAAACCATTGGCCCCCAGCAACATTAGGATAGGCCAATAACATCCAGGGATATCCTAATACATTTTAGGAAAGTCAGAGAGGATCGGCTGGCCAGGAGCGCGAGGAAACCAGTGCGTTCTTTGAGGTTTTCACAGCTATTCCGTTAATTTTCTTATTTCTGAAGGTTCAGTTAACACAAACAGATCTATAGCAACTCAAATTGACATTTCTATAACATCACCCTCAGTGAAACATGACATTAGAGCTGTACTATGGGACAGAGTCTCTGCTCTGTGCTCTGTGTTACTGTGCACTGACGACACCTCGTGGGCATTCAGTTGAATTGCATGCATGCCCAGCTAATTGACATCACAGGCTGTGTGAAATATGTGAATATGACAGAACAGTGGTTCTCATATTGACCAGGGGTCATTGCTTTTGTTCTCAGAGTTACATTGCTCAACTCAAGACTCCGCTCGCTCACTCACACTCACTCACTCACTCACTCACTCACCGCACGCACGCACGCACGCACGCACGCACGCACGCACGCACGCACGCACGCACGCACGCACGCACACAGGCATGAGGGCACAGTGACCTCTGGGCCCTGACCCTCCACGCACGCTCTCTCAACGCACGCACGCACGCACGCACGCACTCACTCACTCACTCACTCACTCACTCACTCACTCACTCACTCACTCACTCACTCACTCACTCACTCACTCACACTCACTCACTCACTCACTCACTCACTCACTCACTCACCGCACGCACGCACGCACGCACGAAAAGGAAAAGGAACGCACCGGCCGAAGGAGGAACGCGGAGGCGCCGCGTTCCACTTATCGGGCCTTTGGGCCCGCCGCGGGCGGACGGGGCGACGCCGGGGCGTCGCCCGATAAGTGGAACGCGGCGCCTCCGCGTTCCTCCTTCGGCCGGTGCGTTCCTTTTCCCGATAAGTGGAACGCGGCGCCTCCGCGTTCCTCCTTCGGCCGGTGCGTTCCTTTTCCCGATAAGTGGAACGCGGCGCCTCCGCGTTCCTCCTTCGGCCGGTGCGTTCCTTTTCCCGATAAGTGGAACGCGGCGCCTCCGCGTTCCTCCTTCGGCCGGTGCGTTCCTTTTCCCGATAAGTGGAACGCGGCGCCTCCGCGTTCCTCCTTCGGCCGGTGCGTTCCTTTTCCCGATAAGTGGAACGCGGCGCCTCCGCGTTCCTCCTTCGGCCGGTGCGTTCCTTTTCCCGATAAGTGGAACGCGGCGCCTCCGCGTTCCTCCTTCGGCCGGTGCGTTCCTTTTCCCGATAAGTGGAACGCGGCGCCTCCGCGTTCCTCCTTCGGCCGGTGCGTTCCTTTTCCCGATAAGTGGAACGCGGCGCCTCCGCGTTCCTCCTTCGGCCGGTGCGTTCCTTTTCCCGATAAGTGGAACGCGGCGCCTCCGCGTTCCTCCTTCGGCCGGTGCGTTCCTTTTCCCGATAAGTGGAACGCGGCGCCTCCGCGTTCCTCCTTCGGCCGGTGCGTTCCTTTTCCCGATAAGTGGAACGCGGCGCCTCCGCGTTCCTCCTTCGGCCGGTGCGTTCCTTTTCCCGATAAGTGGAACGCGGCGCCTCCGCGTTCCTCCTTCGGCCGGTGCGTTCCTTTTCCCGATAAGTGGAACGCGGCGCCTCCGCGTTCCTCCTTCGGCCGGTGCGTTCCTTTTCCCGATAAGTGGAACGCGGCGCCTCCGCGTTCCTCCTTCGGCCGGTGCGTTCCTTTTCCCGATAAGTGGAACGCGGCGCCTCCGCGTTCCTCCTTCGGCCGGTGCGTTCCTTTTCCCGATAAGTGGAACGCGGCGCCTCCGCGTTCCTCCTTCGGCCGGTGCGTTCCTTTTCCTTTTCGTGCGGCTTATCGGGCGCCTCCGCGTTCCTCCTTCGGCCGGTGCGTTCCTTTTCCCGATAAGTGGAACGCGGCGCCTCCGCGTTCCTCCTTCGGCCGGTGCGTTCCTTTTCCTTTTCGTGCGTGCGTGCGTGCACGCACGCACGGCCGGTGCGTTCCTTTTCCCGATAAGTGGAACGCGGCGCCTCCGCGTTCCTCCTTCGGCCGGTGCGTTCCTTTTCCCGATAAGTGGAACGCGGCGCCTCCGCGTTCCTCCTTCGGCCGGTGCGTTCCTTTTCCCGATAAGTGGAACGCGGCGCCTCCGCGTTCCTCCTTCGGCCGGTGCGTTCCTTTTCCCGATAAGTGGAACGCGGCGCCTCCGCGTTCCTCCTTCGGCCGGTGCGTTCCTTTTCCCGATAAGTGGAACGCGGCGCCTCCGCGTTCCTCCTTCGGCCGGTGCGTTCCTTTTCCCGATAAGTGGAACGCGGCGCCTCCGCGTTCCTCCTTCGGCCGGTGCGTTCCTTTTCCCGATAAGTGGAACGCGGCGCCTCCGCGTTCCTCCTTCGGCCGGTGCGTTCCTTTTCCCGATAAGTGGAACGCGGCGCCTCCGCGTTCCTCCTTCGGCCGGTGCGTTCCTTTTCCCGATAAGTGGAACGCGGCGCCTCCGCGTTCCTCCTTCGGCCGGTGCGTTCCTTTTCCCGATAAGTGGAACGCGGCGCCTCCGCGTTCCTCCTTCGGCCGGTGCGTTCCTTTTCCCGATAAGTGGAACGCGGCGCCTCCGCGTTCCTCCTTCGGCCGGTGCGTTCCTTTTCCCGATAAGTGGAACGCGGCGCCTCCGCGTTCCTCCTTCGGCCGGTGCGTTCCTTTTCCCGATAAGTGGAACGCGGCGCCTCCGCGTTCCTCCTTCGGCCGGTGCGTTCCTTTTCCTTTTCGTGCGTGCGTGCGTGCACGCACGCACGCACTCACTCACTCACTCACTCACTCACTCACTCACTCACTCACTCACCGCACGCACGCACGCACGCACGCACGCACGCACGCACGCACGCACGCACGCACACAGGCATGAGGGCACAGTGACCTCTGGGCCCTGACCCTCCACGCACGCTCTCTCAACGCACGCACGCACGCACGCACGCACGCACTCACTCACTCACTCACTCACTCACTCACTCACTCACTCACTCACTCACTCACTCACTCACTCACTCACTCACTCACACTCACTCACTCACTCACTCACTCACTCACTCACCGCACGCACGCACGCACGCACGAAAAGGAAAAGGAACGCACCGGCCGAAGGAGGAACGCGGAGGCGCCGCGTTCCACTTATCGGGCCTTTGGGCCCGCCGCGGGCGGACGGGGCGACGCCGGGGCGTCGCCCGATAAGTGGAACGCGGCGCCTCCGCGTTCCTCCTTCGGCCGGTGCGTTCCTTTTCCCGATAAGTGGAACGCGGCGCCTCCGCGTTCCTCCTTCGGCCGGTGCGTTCCTTTTCCCGATAAGTGGAACGCGGCGCCTCCGCGTTCCTCCTTCGGCCGGTGCGTTCCTTTTCCCGATAAGTGGAACGCGGCGCCTCCGCGTTCCTCCTTCGGCCGGTGCGTTCCTTTTCCCGATAAGTGGAACGCGGCGCCTCCGCGTTCCTCCTTCGGCCGGTGCGTTCCTTTTCCCGATAAGTGGAACGCGGCGCCTCCGCGTTCCTCCTTCGGCCGGTGCGTTCCTTTTCCTTTTCGTGCGTGCGTGCGTGCACGCACGCACGCACGCACGCACTCACTCACTCACTCACTCACTCACTCACTCACTCACTCACCGCACGCACGCACGCACGCACGCACGCACGCACGCACGCACGCACGCACACAGGCATGAGGGCACAGTGACCTCTGGGCCCTGACCCTCCACGCACGCTCTCTCAATGCACGCACGCACGCACGCACTCACTCACTCACTCACTCACTCACTCACTCACTCACTCACTCACTCACCGCACGCACGCACGCACGCACGCACGCACACAGGCATGAGGGCACAGTGACCTCTGGGCCCTGACCCTCCACGCACGCTCTCTCAACGCACGCACGCACGCACTCACTCACTCACTCACTCACTCACTCACTCACCGCACGCACGCACGCACGCACGCACGTCAAACTGGGGGCCCTTTAAATGAAAAGGGTTGACAACTGTCTAGCTTAGTGAAATATTGAATTGGACATTTCATAAAGTCACACATACAACAGACTGTGACAGACAGGTTTATTTTTAGCACTCCAGGGTGTCGAACCCCATACACGCCAGTGTAAACTTGGTGTAGTACCGGTACGAGCACTTTGTTTTTCCTGTCTGACACAATGTCTTTATTGCATGTGAACAACATGTACAATTTTAGCCAATAATGTTGAATAAAAAAAGGAATATAAAACTAAATGTTATCATTCTGTCGGTTCTACATGACAACTCACCTTTGCATATAGAAAATAAATGTCATATGTGTCCACCACTCTGACAGCTGTCTGCTGCTCCACACACACTGTACACAAATTGAACATACAGTAAATAATGGGCTTGCAAATGTGTTTGTATTACATGCAATGAGTAATTATATTGGAGCTAACATGCAAAAACAGGCTGGTTTTACAATTATTTATTTATTTAAAAATGGCCCAATAGACATAAACACTAAAATCGAGGCTTCATCTAGCCACAAGCAGATGGACCATGTAATACATATTTTATTTAGTGCATTAGCTAAATAATTATTATGCCCTTACCTCTGACAGCAAGCCCAGCCTGTCTGACTGACTGACTTCTAATGCTCTCTTCTTCCTTCCCTTCCTCCTGCTGCTATCATGCTAACAGAAGCTAACTCTCTCTAACTCTGTCCAAAAGACCCCAAAACGTTCCAAATAAAATTTCGGGTCCTTAGTGATCATCAGAGAGACAAAAGGTGGCCATTAATGTCTTTCAAACATCTTCTACGACTTATTAAAAAATATATGAAATATTGCACTGGCCAGCCATAACAGTGGAACACAAGCTAACATGCTAACAGATGCTACATGGCTCTAAATCTGTCAAAAATAGACCAAAACATTCCAAATTAATTTTCGAGTCCTTAGTGATCATCAGAGAGACAAAAGGTGGCCATTAATGTCTTTCAAACATCTTCTACGATTTATTAAAAAATATATCAATAGTACCTCCAGTCCAGCCTGCTTGTTGACAGGCAAACCAAGATGGCTGCCGTGTTCAGTGGAAAGTGAGAGAGGGGGGCGGCGCCCTGCTGTCAGCTGTCAGTCAAGAGTCTAAACCATTGGCCCCCAGCAACATTAGGATAGGCCAATAACATCCAGGGATATCCTAATACATTTTAGGAAAGTCAGAGAGGATCGGCTGGCCAGGAGCGCGAGGAAACCAGTGCGTTCTTTGAGGTTTTCACAGCTATTCCGTTAATTTTCTTATTTCTGAAGGTTCAGTTAACACAAACAGATCTATAGCAACTCAAATTGACATTTCTATAACATCACCCTCAGTGAAACATGACATTAGAGCTGTACTATGGGACAGAGTCTCTGCTCTGTGCTCTGTGTTACTGTGCACTGACGACACCTCGTGGGCATTCAGTTGAATTGCATGCATGCCCAGCTAATTGACATCACAGGCTGTGTGAAATATGTGAATATGACAGAACAGTGGTTCTCATATTGACCAGGGGTCATTGCTTTTGTTCTCAGAGTTACATTGCTCAACTCAAGACTCCGCTCGCTCACTCACACTCACTCACTCACTCACTCACTCACCGCACGCACGCACGCACGCACGCACGCACGCACGCACGCACGCACGCACGCACGCACGCACGCACACAGGCATGAGGGCACAGTGACCTCTGGGCCCTGACCCTCCACGCACGCTCTCTCAACGCACGCACGCACGCACGCACGCACTCACTCACTCACTCACTCACTCACTCACTCACTCACTCACTCACTCACTCACTCACTCACTCACTCACACTCACTCACTCACTCACTCACTCACTCACTCACTCACCGCACGCACGCACGCACGCACGAAAAGGAAAAGGAACGCACCGGCCGAAGGAGGAACGCGGAGGCGCCGCGTTCCACTTATCGGGCCTTTGGGCCCGCCGCGGGCGGACGGGGCGACGCCGGGGCGTCGCCCGATAAGTGGAACGCGGCGCCTCCGCGTTCCTCCTTCGGCCGGTGCGTTCCTTTTCCCGATAAGTGGAACGCGGCGCCTCCGCGTTCCTCCTTCGGCCGGTGCGTTCCTTTTCCCGATAAGTGGAACGCGGCGCCTCCGCGTTCCTCCTTCGGCCGGTGCGTTCCTTTTCCCGATAAGTGGAACGCGGCGCCTCCGCGTTCCTCCTTCGGCCGGTGCGTTCCTTTTCCCGATAAGTGGAACGCGGCGCCTCCGCGTTCCTCCTTCGGCCGGTGCGTTCCTTTTCCCGATAAGTGGAACGCGGCGCCTCCGCGTTCCTCCTTCGGCCGGTGCGTTCCTTTTCCCGATAAGTGGAACGCGGCGCCTCCGCGTTCCTCCTTCGGCCGGTGCGTTCCTTTTCCCGATAAGTGGAACGCGGCGCCTCCGCGTTCCTCCTTCGGCCGGTGCGTTCCTTTTCCCGATAAGTGGAACGCGGCGCCTCCGCGTTCCTCCTTCGGCCGGTGCGTTCCTTTTCCCGATAAGTGGAACGCGGCGCCTCCGCGTTCCTCCTTCGGCCGGTGCGTTCCTTTTCCCGATAAGTGGAACGCGGCGCCTCCGCGTTCCTCCTTCGGCCGGTGCGTTCCTTTTCCCGATAAGTGGAACGCGGCGCCTCCGCGTTCCTCCTTCGGCCGGTGCGTTCCTTTTCCCGATAAGTGGAACGCGGCGCCTCCGCGTTCCTCCTTCGGCCGGTGCGTTCCTTTTCCCGATAAGTGGAACGCGGCGCCTCCGCGTTCCTCCTTCGGCCGGTGCGTTCCTTTTCCCGATAAGTGGAACGCGGCGCCTCCGCGTTCCTCCTTCGGCCGGTGCGTTCCTTTTCCCGATAAGTGGAACGCGGCGCCTCCGCGTTCCTCCTTCGGCCGGTGCGTTCCTTTTCCCGATAAGTGGAACGCGGCGCCTCCGCGTTCCTCCTTCGGCCGGTGCGTTCCTTTTCCTTTTCGTGCGTGCGTGCGTGCACGCACGCACGCACGCACTCACTCACTCACTCACTCACTCACTCACTCACTCACTCACTCACCGCACGCACGCACGCACGCACGCACGCACGCACGCACGCACGCACGCACACAGGCATGAGGGCACAGTGACCTCTGGGCCCTGACCCTCCACGCACGCTCTCTCAACGCACGCACGCACGCACGCACGCACGCACTCACTCACTCACTCACTCACTCACTCACTCACTCACTCACTCACTCACTCACTCACTCACTCACTCACTCACTCACTCACTCACTCACTCACTCACTCACTCACTCACTCACTCACTCACCGCACGCACGCACGCACGCACGAAAAGGAAAAGGAACGCACCGGCCGAAGGAGGAACGCGGAGGCGCCGCGTTCCACTTATCGGGCCTTTGGGCCCGCCGCGGGCGGACGGGGCGACGCCGGGGCGTCGCCCGATAAGTGGAACGCGGCGCCTCCGCGTTCCTCCTTCGGCCGGTGCGTTCCTTTTCCCGATAAGTGGAACGCGGCGCCTCCGCGTTCCTCCTTCGGCCGGTGCGTTCCTTTTCCCGATAAGTGGAACGCGGCGCCTCCGCGTTCCTCCTTCGGCCGGTGCGTTCCTTTTCCCGATAAGTGGAACGCGGCGCCTCCGCGTTCCTCCTTCGGCCGGTGCGTTCCTTTTCCCGATAAGTGGAACGCGGCGCCTCCGCGTTCCTCCTTCGGCCGGTGCGTTCCTTTTCCCGATAAGTGGAACGCGGCGCCTCCGCGTTCCTCCTTCGGCCGGTGCGTTCCTTTTCCTTTTCGTGCGTGCGTGCGTGCACGCACGCACGCACGCACTCACTCACTCACTCACTCACTCACTCACTCACTCACTCACCGCACGCACGCACGCACGCACGCACGCACGCACGCACGCACGCACGCACACAGGCATGAGGGCACAGTGACCTCTGGGCCCTGACCCTCCACGCACGCTCTCTCAATGCACGCACGCACGCACGCACTCACTCACTCACTCACTCACTCACTCACTCACTCACTCACTCACTCACCGCACGCACGCACGCACGCACGCACGCACACAGGCATGAGGGCACAGTGACCTCTGGGCCCTGACCCTCCACGCACGCTCTCTCAACGCACGCACGCACGCACTCACTCACTCACTCACTCACTCACTCACTCACCGCACGCACGCACGCACGCACGCACGTCAAACTGGGGGCCCTTTAAATGAAAAGGGTTGACAACTGTCTAGCTTAGTGAAATATTGAATTGGACATTTCATAAAGTCACACATACAACAGACTGTGACAGACAGGTTTATTTTTAGCACTCCAGGGTGTCGAACCCCATACACGCCAGTGTAAACTTGGTGTAGTACCGGTACGAGCACTTTGTTTTTCCTGTCTGACACAATGTCTTTATTGCATGTGAACAACATGTACAATTTTAGCCAATAATGTTGAATAAAAAAAGGAATATAAAACTAAATGTTATCATTCTGTCGGTTCTACATGACAACTCACCTTTGCATATAGAAAATAAATGTCATATGTGTCCACCACTCTGACAGCTGTCTGCTGCTCCACACACACTGTACACAAATTGAACATACAGTAAATAATGGGCTTGCAAATGTGTTTGTATTACATGCAATGAGTAATTATATTGGAGCTAACATGCAAAAACAGGCTGGTTTTACAATTATTTATTTATTTAAAAATGGCCCAATAGACATAAACACTAAAATCGAGGCTTCATCTAGCCACAAGCAGATGGACCATGTAATACATATTTTATTTAGTGCATTAGCTAAATAATTATTATGCCCTTACCTCTGACAGCAAGCCCAGCCTGTCTGACTGACTGACTTCTAATGCTCTCTTCTTCCTTCCCTTCCTCCTGCTGCTATCATGCTAACAGAAGCTAACTCTCTCTAACTCTGTCCAAAAGACCCCAAAACGTTCCAAATAAAATTTCGGGTCCTTAGTGATCATCAGAGAGACAAAAGGTGGCCATTAATGTCTTTCAAACATCTTCTACGACTTATTAAAAAATATATGAAATATTGCACTGGCCAGCCATAACAGTGGAACACAAGCTAACATGCTAACAGATGCTACATGGCTCTAAATCTGTCAAAAATAGACCAAAACATTCCAAATTAATTTTCGAGTCCTTAGTGATCATCAGAGAGACAAAAGGTGGCCATTAATGTCTTTCAAACATCTTCTACGATTTATTAAAAAATATATCAATAGTACCTCCAGTCCAGCCTGCTTGTTGACAGGCAAACCAAGATGGCTGCCGTGTTCAGTGGAAAGTGAGAGAGGGGGGCGGCGCCCTGCTGTCAGCTGTCAGTCAAGAGTCTAAACCATTGGCCCCCAGCAACATTAGGATAGGCCAATAACATCCAGGGATATCCTAATACATTTTAGGAAAGTCAGAGAGGATCGGCTGGCCAGGAGCGCGAGGAAACCAGTGCGTTCTTTGAGGTTTTCACAGCTATTCCGTTAATTTTCTTATTTCTGAAGGTTCAGTTAACACAAACAGATCTATAGCAACTCAAATTGACATTTCTATAACATCACCCTCAGTGAAACATGACATTAGAGCTGTACTATGGGACAGAGTCTCTGCTCTGTGCTCTGTGTTACTGTGCACTGACGACACCTCGTGGGCATTCAGTTGAATTGCATGCATGCCCAGCTAATTGACATCACAGGCTGTGTGAAATATGTGAATATGACAGAACAGTGGTTCTCATATTGACCAGGGGTCATTGCTTTTGTTCTCAGAGTTACATTGCTCAACTCAAGACTCCGCTCGCTCACTCACACTCACTCACTCACTCACTCACTCACCGCACGCACGCACGCACGCACGCACGCACGCACGCACGCACGCACGCACGCACGCACGCACGCACACAGGCATGAGGGCACAGTGACCTCTGGGCCCTGACCCTCCACGCACGCTCTCTCAACGCACGCACGCACGCACGCACGCACTCACTCACTCACTCACTCACTCACTCACTCACTCACTCACTCACTCACTCACTCACTCACTCACTCACACTCACTCACTCACTCACTCACTCACTCACTCACTCACCGCACGCACGCACGCACGCACGAAAAGGAAAAGGAACGCACCGGCCGAAGGAGGAACGCGGAGGCGCCGCGTTCCACTTATCGGGCCTTTGGGCCCGCCGCGGGCGGACGGGGCGACGCCGGGGCGTCGCCCGATAAGTGGAACGCGGCGCCTCCGCGTTCCTCCTTCGGCCGGTGCGTTCCTTTTCCCGATAAGTGGAACGCGGCGCCTCCGCGTTCCTCCTTCGGCCGGTGCGTTCCTTTTCCCGATAAGTGGAACGCGGCGCCTCCGCGTTCCTCCTTCGGCCGGTGCGTTCCTTTTCCCGATAAGTGGAACGCGGCGCCTCCGCGTTCCTCCTTCGGCCGGTGCGTTCCTTTTCCCGATAAGTGGAACGCGGCGCCTCCGCGTTCCTCCTTCGGCCGGTGCGTTCCTTTTCCCGATAAGTGGAACGCGGCGCCTCCGCGTTCCTCCTTCGGCCGGTGCGTTCCTTTTCCCGATAAGTGGAACGCGGCGCCTCCGCGTTCCTCCTTCGGCCGGTGCGTTCCTTTTCCCGATAAGTGGAACGCGGCGCCTCCGCGTTCCTCCTTCGGCCGGTGCGTTCCTTTTCCCGATAAGTGGAACGCGGCGCCTCCGCGTTCCTCCTTCGGCCGGTGCGTTCCTTTTCCCGATAAGTGGAACGCGGCGCCTCCGCGTTCCTCCTTCGGCCGGTGCGTTCCTTTTCCCGATAAGTGGAACGCGGCGCCTCCGCGTTCCTCCTTCGGCCGGTGCGTTCCTTTTCCCGATAAGTGGAACGCGGCGCCTCCGCGTTCCTCCTTCGGCCGGTGCGTTCCTTTTCCCGATAAGTGGAACGCGGCGCCTCCGCGTTCCTCCTTCGGCCGGTGCGTTCCTTTTCCCGATAAGTGGAACGCGGCGCCTCCGCGTTCCTCCTTCGGCCGGTGCGTTCCTTTTCCCGATAAGTGGAACGCGGCGCCTCCGCGTTCCTCCTTCGGCCGGTGCGTTCCTTTTCCCGATAAGTGGAACGCGGCGCCTCCGCGTTCCTCCTTCGGCCGGTGCGTTCCTTTTCCCGATAAGTGGAACGCGGCGCCTCCGCGTTCCTCCTTCGGCCGGTGCGTTCCTTTTCCTTTTCGTGCGTGCGTGCGTGCACGCACGCACGCACGCACTCACTCACTCACTCACTCACTCACTCACTCACTCACTCACTCACCGCACGCACGCACGCACGCACGCACGCACGCACGCACGCACGCACGCACACAGGCATGAGGGCACAGTGACCTCTGGGCCCTGACCCTCCACGCACGCTCTCTCAACGCACGCACGCACGCACGCACGCACGCACTCACTCACTCACTCACTCACTCACTCACTCACTCACTCACTCACTCACTCACTCACTCACTCACTCACTCACTCACTCACACTCACTCACTCACTCACTCACTCACTCACTCACCGCACGCACGCACGCACGCACGAAAAGGAAAAGGAACGCACCGGCCGAAGGAGGAACGCGGAGGCGCCGCGTTCCACTTATCGGGCCTTTGGGCCCGCCGCGGGCGGACGGGGCGACGCCGGGGCGTCGCCCGATAAGTGGAACGCGGCGCCTCCGCGTTCCTCCTTCGGCCGGTGCGTTCCTTTTCCCGATAAGTGGAACGCGGCGCCTCCGCGTTCCTCCTTCGGCCGGTGCGTTCCTTTTCCCGATAAGTGGAACGCGGCGCCTCCGCGTTCCTCCTTCGGCCGGTGCGTTCCTTTTCCCGATAAGTGGAACGCGGCGCCTCCGCGTTCCTCCTTCGGCCGGTGCGTTCCTTTTCCCGATAAGTGGAACGCGGCGCCTCCGCGTTCCTCCTTCGGCCGGTGCGTTCCTTTTCCCGATAAGTGGAACGCGGCGCCTCCGCGTTCCTCCTTCGGCCGGTGCGTTCCTTTTCCTTTTCGTGCGTGCGTGCGTGCACGCACGCACGCACGCACTCACTCACTCACTCACTCACTCACTCACTCACTCACTCACCGCACGCACGCACGCACGCACGCACGCACGCACGCACGCACGCACGCACACAGGCATGAGGGCACAGTGACCTCTGGGCCCTGACCCTCCACGCACGCTCTCTCAATGCACGCACGCACGCACGCACTCACTCACTCACTCACTCACTCACTCACTCACTCACTCACTCACTCACCGCACGCACGCACGCACGCACGCACGCACACAGGCATGAGGGCACAGTGACCTCTGGGCCCTGACCCTCCACGCACGCTCTCTCAACGCACGCACGCACGCACTCACTCACTCACTCACTCACTCACTCACTCACCGCACGCACGCACGCACGCACGCACGTCAAACTGGGGGCCCTTTAAATGAAAAGGGTTGACAACTGTCTAGCTTAGTGAAATATTGAATTGGACATTTCATAAAGTCACACATACAACAGACTGTGACAGACAGGTTTATTTTTAGCACTCCAGGGTGTCGAACCCCATACACGCCAGTGTAAACTTGGTGTAGTACCGGTACGAGCACTTTGTTTTTCCTGTCTGACACAATGTCTTTATTGCATGTGAACAACATGTACAATTTTAGCCAATAATGTTGAATAAAAAAAGGAATATAAAACTAAATGTTATCATTCTGTCGGTTCTACATGACAACTCACCTTTGCATATAGAAAATAAATGTCATATGTGTCCACCACTCTGACAGCTGTCTGCTGCTCCACACACACTGTACACAAATTGAACATACAGTAAATAATGGGCTTGCAAATGTGTTTGTATTACATGCAATGAGTAATTATATTGGAGCTAACATGCAAAAACAGGCTGGTTTTACAATTATTTATTTATTTAAAAATGGCCCAATAGACATAAACACTAAAATCGAGGCTTCATCTAGCCACAAGCAGATGGACCATGTAATACATATTTTATTTAGTGCATTAGCTAAATAATTATTATGCCCTTACCTCTGACAGCAAGCCCAGCCTGTCTGACTGACTGACTTCTAATGCTCTCTTCTTCCTTCCCTTCCTCCTGCTGCTATCATGCTAACAGAAGCTAACTCTCTCTAACTCTGTCCAAAAGACCCCAAAACGTTCCAAATAAAATTTCGGGTCCTTAGTGATCATCAGAGAGACAAAAGGTGGCCATTAATGTCTTTCAAACATCTTCTACGACTTATTAAAAAATATATGAAATATTGCACTGGCCAGCCATAACAGTGGAACACAAGCTAACATGCTAACAGATGCTACATGGCTCTAAATCTGTCAAAAATAGACCAAAACATTCCAAATTAATTTTCGAGTCCTTAGTGATCATCAGAGAGACAAAAGGTGGCCATTAATGTCTTTCAAACATCTTCTACGATTTATTAAAAAATATATCAATAGTACCTCCAGTCCAGCCTGCTTGTTGACAGGCAAACCAAGATGGCTGCCGTGTTCAGTGGAAAGTGAGAGAGGGGGGCGGCGCCCTGCTGTCAGCTGTCAGTCAAGAGTCTAAACCATTGGCCCCCAGCAACATTAGGATAGGCCAATAACATCCAGGGATATCCTAATACATTTTAGGAAAGTCAGAGAGGATCGGCTGGCCAGGAGCGCGAGGAAACCAGTGCGTTCTTTGAGGTTTTCACAGCTATTCCGTTAATTTTCTTATTTCTGAAGGTTCAGTTAACACAAACAGATCTATAGCAACTCAAATTGACATTTCTATAACATCACCCTCAGTGAAACATGACATTAGAGCTGTACTATGGGACAGAGTCTCTGCTCTGTGCTCTGTGTTACTGTGCACTGACGACACCTCGTGGGCATTCAGTTGAATTGCATGCATGCCCAGCTAATTGACATCACAGGCTGTGTGAAATATGTGAATATGACAGAACAGTGGTTCTCATATTGACCAGGGGTCATTGCTTTTGTTCTCAGAGTTACATTGCTCAACTCAAGACTCCGCTCGCTCACTCACACTCACTCACTCACTCACTCACTCACCGCACGCACGCACGCACGCACGCACGCACGCACGCACGCACGCACGCACGCACGCACGCACGCACACAGGCATGAGGGCACAGTGACCTCTGGGCCCTGACCCTCCACGCACGCTCTCTCAACGCACGCACGCACGCACGCACGCACTCACTCACTCACTCACTCACTCACTCACTCACTCACTCACTCACTCACTCACTCACTCACTCACACTCACTCACTCACTCACTCACTCACTCACTCACTCACCGCACGCACGCACGCACGCACGAAAAGGAAAAGGAACGCACCGGCCGAAGGAGGAACGCGGAGGCGCCGCGTTCCACTTATCGGGCCTTTGGGCCCGCCGCGGGCGGACGGGGCGACGCCGGGGCGTCGCCCGATAAGTGGAACGCGGCGCCTCCGCGTTCCTCCTTCGGCCGGTGCGTTCCTTTTCCCGATAAGTGGAACGCGGCGCCTCCGCGTTCCTCCTTCGGCCGGTGCGTTCCTTTTCCCGATAAGTGGAACGCGGCGCCTCCGCGTTCCTCCTTCGGCCGGTGCGTTCCTTTTCCCGATAAGTGGAACGCGGCGCCTCCGCGTTCCTCCTTCGGCCGGTGCGTTCCTTTTCCCGATAAGTGGAACGCGGCGCCTCCGCGTTCCTCCTTCGGCCGGTGCGTTCCTTTTCCCGATAAGTGGAACGCGGCGCCTCCGCGTTCCTCCTTCGGCCGGTGCGTTCCTTTTCCCGATAAGTGGAACGCGGCGCCTCCGCGTTCCTCCTTCGGCCGGTGCGTTCCTTTTCCCGATAAGTGGAACGCGGCGCCTCCGCGTTCCTCCTTCGGCCGGTGCGTTCCTTTTCCCGATAAGTGGAACGCGGCGCCTCCGCGTTCCTCCTTCGGCCGGTGCGTTCCTTTTCCCGATAAGTGGAACGCGGCGCCTCCGCGTTCCTCCTTCGGCCGGTGCGTTCCTTTTCCCGATAAGTGGAACGCGGCGCCTCCGCGTTCCTCCTTCGGCCGGTGCGTTCCTTTTCCCGATAAGTGGAACGCGGCGCCTCCGCGTTCCTCCTTCGGCCGGTGCGTTCCTTTTCCCGATAAGTGGAACGCGGCGCCTCCGCGTTCCTCCTTCGGCCGGTGCGTTCCTTTTCCCGATAAGTGGAACGCGGCGCCTCCGCGTTCCTCCTTCGGCCGGTGCGTTCCTTTTCCCGATAAGTGGAACGCGGCGCCTCCGCGTTCCTCCTTCGGCCGGTGCGTTCCTTTTCCCGATAAGTGGAACGCGGCGCCTCCGCGTTCCTCCTTCGGCCGGTGCGTTCCTTTTCCCGATAAGTGGAACGCGGCGCCTCCGCGTTCCTCCTTCGGCCGGTGCGTTCCTTTTCCTTTTCGTGCGTGCGTGCGTGCACGCACGCACGCACGCACTCACTCACTCACTCACTCACTCACTCACTCACTCACTCACTCACCGCACGCACGCACGCACGCACGCACGCACGCACGCACGCACGCACACAGGCATGAGGGCACAGTGACCTCTGGGCCCTGACCCTCCACGCACGCTCTCTCAACGCACGCACGCACGCACGCACGCACGCACTCACTCACTCACTCACTCACTCACTCACTCACTCACTCACTCACTCACTCACTCACTCACTCACTCACTCACTCACTCACTCACTCACTCACTCACACTCACTCACTCACTCACTCACTCACTCACTCACCGCACGCACGCACGCACGCACGAAAAGGAAAAGGAACGCACCGGCCGAAGGAGGAACGCGGAGGCGCCGCGTTCCACTTATCGGGCCTTTGGGCCCGCCGCGGGCGGACGGGGCGACGCCGGGGCGTCGCCCGATAAGTGGAACGCGGCGCCTCCGCGTTCCTCCTTCGGCCGGTGCGTTCCTTTTCCCGATAAGTGGAACGCGGCGCCTCCGCGTTCCTCCTTCGGCCGGTGCGTTCCTTTTCCCGATAAGTGGAACGCGGCGCCTCCGCGTTCCTCCTTCGGCCGGTGCGTTCCTTTTCCCGATAAGTGGAACGCGGCGCCTCCGCGTTCCTCCTTCGGCCGGTGCGTTCCTTTTCCCGATAAGTGGAACGCGGCGCCTCCGCGTTCCTCCTTCGGCCGGTGCGTTCCTTTTCCCGATAAGTGGAACGCGGCGCCTCCGCGTTCCTCCTTCGGCCGGTGCGTTCCTTTTCCTTTTCGTGCGTGCGTGCGTGCACGCACGCACGCACGCACTCACTCACTCACTCACTCACTCACTCACTCACTCACTCACCGCACGCACGCACGCACGCACGCACGCACGCACGCACGCACGCACGCACACAGGCATGAGGGCACAGTGACCTCTGGGCCCTGACCCTCCACGCACGCTCTCTCAATGCACGCACGCACGCACGCACTCACTCACTCACTCACTCACTCACTCACTCACTCACTCACTCACTCACCGCACGCACGCACGCACGCACGCACGCACACAGGCATGAGGGCACAGTGACCTCTGGGCCCTGACCCTCCACGCACGCTCTCTCAACGCACGCACGCACGCACTCACTCACTCACTCACTCACTCACTCACTCACCGCACGCACGCACGCACGCACGCACGTCAAACTGGGGGCCCTTTAAATGAAAAGGGTTGACAACTGTCTAGCTTAGTGAAATATTGAATTGGACATTTCATAAAGTCACACATACAACAGACTGTGACAGACAGGTTTATTTTTAGCACTCCAGGGTGTCGAACCCCATACACGCCAGTGTAAACTTGGTGTAGTACCGGTACGAGCACTTTGTTTTTCCTGTCTGACACAATGTCTTTATTGCATGTGAACAACATGTACAATTTTAGCCAATAATGTTGAATAAAAAAAGGAATATAAAACTAAATGTTATCATTCTGTCGGTTCTACATGACAACTCACCTTTGCATATAGAAAATAAATGTCATATGTGTCCACCACTCTGACAGCTGTCTGCTGCTCCACACACACTGTACACAAATTGAACATACAGTAAATAATGGGCTTGCAAATGTGTTTGTATTACATGCAATGAGTAATTATATTGGAGCTAACATGCAAAAACAGGCTGGTTTTACAATTATTTATTTATTTAAAAATGGCCCAATAGACATAAACACTAAAATCGAGGCTTCATCTAGCCACAAGCAGATGGACCATGTAATACATATTTTATTTAGTGCATTAGCTAAATAATTATTATGCCCTTACCTCTGACAGCAAGCCCAGCCTGTCTGACTGACTGACTTCTAATGCTCTCTTCTTCCTTCCCTTCCTCCTGCTGCTATCATGCTAACAGAAGCTAACTCTCTCTAACTCTGTCCAAAAGACCCCAAAACGTTCCAAATAAAATTTCGGGTCCTTAGTGATCATCAGAGAGACAAAAGGTGGCCATTAATGTCTTTCAAACATCTTCTACGACTTATTAAAAAATATATGAAATATTGCACTGGCCAGCCATAACAGTGGAACACAAGCTAACATGCTAACAGATGCTACATGGCTCTAAATCTGTCAAAAATAGACCAAAACATTCCAAATTAATTTTCGAGTCCTTAGTGATCATCAGAGAGACAAAAGGTGGCCATTAATGTCTTTCAAACATCTTCTACGATTTATTAAAAAATATATCAATAGTACCTCCAGTCCAGCCTGCTTGTTGACAGGCAAACCAAGATGGCTGCCGTGTTCAGTGGAAAGTGAGAGAGGGGGGCGGCGCCCTGCTGTCAGCTGTCAGTCAAGAGTCTAAACCATTGGCCCCCAGCAACATTAGGATAGGCCAATAACATCCAGGGATATCCTAATACATTTTAGGAAAGTCAGAGAGGATCGGCTGGCCAGGAGCGCGAGGATGACACGCAAATTCGTGAAGCGTTCCGT
>NC_136812.1:58957862-58965362 GCF_951216825.1 Electrona antarctica | reverse complement strand
ACAACTCTCTAACTCGACAGTTGTCGGGGCAGGAGAGCCCGGGCCTCGCGACCTGTCTATTGAAAACCTTAGTAAATACACACTTGTGTGCTCTTCTAAGTGCAAAGTCACACACATGGCCAGTCGGCAGGAGAGACGTGCGTGCGTGCGTGCGTGCGACGCGTTCCTTTACTCTTTAACCCGCCTCCCTGCCCGTGGAGGCGGGCATGGCCTGGAATGGACTTTGGAATGGTTTCTCCTCCACAGATCTGTGCAGTAAATACACTTTTTGGCCAGTTATAGCGCCACCATGAGGCTGAGTTGAAAATTTCCATGTGGCATTTCTTCCTCGGCCTAGTGGGAATGTGCGTGAGCAATTTCTGGGGAATCACACAATGTGTTCATGATTTGCAGCATTTTGTTTGAAACTGAGCACTACTGCAAACTTTGGAAGCCAATCTTAGCCAATCAGGATGGAGTCTGAGAAATCTGAAAGACCCATTTCGTTGAATGGCTCTAGAGAGACTGTGTACCAATTTGCGTGATGTTTGGACAAAATCTGTAGGTGTACTGTCCAAAAACTTGCTTTATACAAAGCGGCCTACTGGTGGCGCTATAACAGGCCGTTGGCATCCAGGGAGTGTGTGCACAAAATTTGGCATCGACTGGGTTGACGGTGCCGGAGATTAGACGGACAGACACACGGACGGACGGAGTGCAAAACATACTCTCTCCCCATGCCTTCGGCCTGGTGGAGACAATAATGTCCTGCTTGAGTGTTTGCACGAAATGTTATTATAATTCATAATACCTGAATGCACAAACTATTCGTAATTAGAACAAGCAAGCTCACGATGCGGCGCGAAGCTTGTAGATCAGCTATTTTCACTCATTCTTAAACATTTGATTTCTAATATGTATGAAAGCTAGAATGAAGAGATGACTGAATGACATGGTGGAATCAGCCACATCAATTTCCCAGAGGAGTAAAGCCGTGCAGCTACAGATAACTAACCAGATTGATTACACCCTTAAAACGTACATGCTAGTATGCCAGGACCCATGGATCCTATATGAAGCACCCCTGACAGTCCGGCTGCAGGGATTAGTATAGTAGGGCACCCGCATTCTGCTGAAAATTAATTGCAGACCCTTAACCCTCTCCAGGATTTAATTATGAATTTTTACATTGGCGAATTCACAACTTTCCTCATTTCGGACTCATTTCTGATGACTGGTTCTCGCTTCCTACACAACCCAGACACATTATAACTGAGGTTTTTCAGTCATGGGGGATCGGATAGAGTTATTCCACAATCCACACTACCTCTGGGATAACACAATAACCCACAGATTAATTCATTTATAATTTATTCAACTTCTAATACGGCACAATCACTGCCCTGCCATCCTACATTGGTCTCCCCTGACCAATTGACTTGGCATTAAGCCCAGTAGATTCATTTACTACCCAGTCCCGGAACAAGGACGACCAGAACCCTTTATGTCCACTCATTAATAGTTTGACCCCAGTTTGACAGCTGTCTGCTGTACCTATAGAGGCACAAGGCCCCTGCGCGAGGAAACCAGTGCGTTCTTTGAGGTTTTCACAGCTATTCCGTTAATTTTCTTATTTCTGAAGGTTCAGTTAACACAAACACATCTATAGCAACTCAAATTGACATTTCTATAACATCACCCTCAGTGAAATATGACATTAGAGCTGTACTATGGGACAGAGTCTCTGCTCTGTGCTCTGTGTTACTGTGCACTGACGACACCTCGTGGGCATTCAGTTGAATTGCATGCATGCCCAGCTAATTGACATCACAGGCTGTGTGAAATATGTGAATATGACAGAACAGTGGTTCTCATATTGACCAGGGGTCATTGCTTTTGTTCTCAGAGTTACATTGCTCAACTCAAGACTCCGCTCGCTCACTCACACTCACTCACTCACTCACTCACTCACTCACTCACTCACTCACTCACACTCACTCACTCACTCACTCACTCACTCACCGCACGCACGCACGCACGCACGCACGCACGCACGCACGCACGCACGCACGCACGCACGCACGCACGCACGCACGCACGCACGCACGCACGCACGCACGCACGCACTCACTCACTCACTCACTCACTCACTCACTCACTCACTCACTCACTCACACTCACTCACTCACTCACTCACCGCACGAAAAGGAAAAGGAACGCACCGGCCGAAGGAGGAACGCGGAGGCGCCGCGTTCCACTTATCGGGAAAAGGAACGCACCGGCCGAAGGAGGAACGCGGAGGCGCCGCGTTCCACTTATCGGGAAAACCGGCCGATAAGTGGAACGCGGCGCCTCCGCGTTCCTCCTTCGGCCGGTGCGTTCCTTTTCCCGATAAGTGGAACGCGGCGCCTCCGCGTTCCTCCTTCGGCCGGTGCGTTCCTTTTCCCGATAAGTGGAACGCGGCGCCTCCGCGTTCCTCCTTCGGCCGGTGCGTTCCTTTTCCTTTTCGTGCGTGCGTGCACGCACGCACGCACGCACGCACGCACGCACGCACGCACGCACGCACACAGGCATGAGGGCACAGTGACCTCTGGGCCCTGACCCTCCACGCACGCTCTCTCAACGCACGCACGCACGCACGCACGCACGCACGCACGCACGCACGCACGCACTCACTCACTCACCCACCGCACGCACGCACGCACGCACGTCAAACTGGGGGCCCTTTAAATGAAAAGGGTTGACAACTGTCTAGCTTAGTGAAATATTGAATTGGACATTTCATAAAGTCAAACATACAACAGACTGTGACAGACAGGTTTATTTTTAGCACTCCAGGGTGTCGAACCCCATACACGCCAGTGTAAACTTGGTGTAGTACCGGTACGAGCACTTTGTTTTTCCTGTCTGACACAATGTCTTTATTGCATGTGAACAACATGTACAATTTTAGCCAATAATGTTGAATAAAAAAAGGAATATAAAACTAAATGTTATCATTCTGTCGGTTCTACATGACAACTCACCTTTGCATATAGAAAATAAATGTCATATGTGTCCACCACTCTGACAGCTGTCTGCTGCTCCACACACACTGTACACAAATTGAACATACAGTAAATAATGGGCTTGCAAATGTGTTTGTATTACATGCAATGAGTAATTATATTGGACTTTAGCTAACATGCAAACACAGGCTGGTTTTACAATTATTTATTTATTTAAAAATGGCCCAATAGACATAAACACTAAAATCGAGGCTTCATCTAGCCACAAGCAGATGGACCATGTAATACATATTTTATTTAGTGCATTAGCTAAATAATTATTATGCCCTTACCTCTGACAGCAAGCCCAGCCTGTCTGACTGACTGACTTCTAATGCTCTCTTCTTCCTTCCCTTCCTCCTGCTGCTATCATGCTAACAGAAGCTAACTCTCTCTAACTCTGTCCAAAAGACCCCAAAACGTTCCAAATAAATTTTCGGGTCCTTAGTGATCATCAGAGAGACAAAAGGTGGCCATTAATGTCTTTCAAACATCTTCTACGACTTATTAAAAAATATATGAAATATTGCACTGGCCAGCCATAACAGTGGAACACAAGCTAACATGCTAACAGATGCTACATGGCTCTAAATCTGTCAAAAATAGACCAAAACATTCCAAATTAATTTTCGAGTCCTTAGTGATCATCAGAGAGACAAAAGGTGGCCATTAATGTCTTTCAAACATCTTCTACGATTTATTAAAAAATATATCAATAGTACCTCCAGTCCAGCCTGCTTGTTGACAGGCAAACCAAGATGGCTGCCGTGTTCAGTGGAAAGTGAGAGAGGGGGGCGGCGCCCTGCTGTCAGCTGTCAGTCAAGAGTCTAAACCATTGGCCCCCAGCAACATTAGGATAGGCCAATAACCTCCAGGGATATCCTAATACATTTTAGGAAAGTCAGAGAGGATCGGCTGGCCAGGAGCGCGAGGAAACCAGTGCGTTCTTTGAGGTTTTCACAGCTATTCCGTTAATTTTCTTATTTCTGAAGGTTCAGTTAACACAAACACATCTATAGCAACTCAAATTGACATTTCTATAACATCACCCTCAGTGAAATATGACATTAGAGCTGTACTATGGGACAGAGTCTCTGCTCTGTGCTCTGTGTTACTGTGCACTGACGACACCTCGTGGGCATTCAGTTGAATTGCATGCATGCCCAGCTAATTGACATCACAGGCTGTGTGAAATATGTGAATATGACAGAACAGTGGTTCTCATATTGACCAGGGGTCATTGCTTTTGTTCTCAGAGTTACATTGCTCAACTCAAGACTCCGCTCGCTCACTCACACTCACTCACTCACTCACTCACTCACTCACTCACTCACTCACTCACACTCACTCACTCACTCACTCACTCACTCACCGCACGCACGCACGCACGCACGCACGCACGCACGCACGCACGCACGCACGCACGCACGCACGCACGCACGCACGCACGCACGCACGCACGCACTCACTCACTCACTCACTCACTCACTCACTCACTCACTCACTCACTCACACTCACTCACTCACTCACTCACCGCACGAAAAGGAAAAGGAACGCACCGGCCGAAGGAGGAACGCGGAGGCGCCGCGTTCCACTTATCGGGAAAAGGAACGCACCGGCCGAAGGAGGAACGCGGAGGCGCCGCGTTCCACTTATCGGGAAAACCGGCCGATAAGTGGAACGCGGCGCCTCCGCGTTCCTCCTTCGGCCGGTGCGTTCCTTTTCCCGATAAGTGGAACGCGGCGCCTCCGCGTTCCTCCTTCGGCCGGTGCGTTCCTTTTCCCGATAAGTGGAACGCGGCGCCTCCGCGTTCCTCCTTCGGCCGGTGCGTTCCTTTTCCTTTTCGTGCGTGCGTGCACGCACGCACGCACGCACGCACGCACGCACGCACGCACGCACACAGGCATGAGGGCACAGTGACCTCTGGGCCCTGACCCTCCACGCACGCTCTCTCAACGCACGCACGCACGCACGCACGCACGCACGCACGCACGCACGCACGCACTCACTCACTCACCCACCGCACGCACGCACGCACGCACGTCAAACTGGGGGCCCTTTAAATGAAAAGGGTTGACAACTGTCTAGCTTAGTGAAATATTGAATTGGACATTTCATAAAGTCAAACATACAACAGACTGTGACAGACAGGTTTATTTTTAGCACTCCAGGGTGTCGAACCCCATACACGCCAGTGTAAACTTGGTGTAGTACCGGTACGAGCACTTTGTTTTTCCTGTCTGACACAATGTCTTTATTGCATGTGAACAACATGTACAATTTTAGCCAATAATGTTGAATAAAAAAAGGAATATAAAACTAAATGTTATCATTCTGTCGGTTCTACATGACAACTCACCTTTGCATATAGAAAATAAATGTCATATGTGTCCACCACTCTGACAGCTGTCTGCTGCTCCACACACACTGTACACAAATTGAACATACAGTAAATAATGGGCTTGCAAATGTGTTTGTATTACATGCAATGAGTAATTATATTGGACTTTAGCTAACATGCAAACACAGGCTGGTTTTACAATTATTTATTTATTTAAAAATGGCCCAATAGACATAAACACTAAAATCGAGGCTTCATCTAGCCACAAGCAGATGGACCATGTAATACATATTTTATTTAGTGCATTAGCTAAATAATTATTATGCCCTTACCTCTGACAGCAAGCCCAGCCTGTCTGACTGACTGACTTCTAATGCTCTCTTCTTCCTTCCCTTCCTCCTGCTGCTATCATGCTAACAGAAGCTAACTCTCTCTAACTCTGTCCAAAAGACCCCAAAACGTTCCAAATAAATTTTCGGGTCCTTAGTGATCATCAGAGAGACAAAAGGTGGCCATTAATGTCTTTCAAACATCTTCTACGACTTATTAAAAAATATATGAAATATTGCACTGGCCAGCCATAACAGTGGAACACAAGCTAACATGCTAACAGATGCTACATGGCTCTAAATCTGTCAAAAATAGACCAAAACATTCCAAATTAATTTTCGAGTCCTTAGTGATCATCAGAGAGACAAAAGGTGGCCATTAATGTCTTTCAAACATCTTCTACGATTTATTAAAAAATATATCAATAGTACCTCCAGTCCAGCCTGCTTGTTGACAGGCAAACCAAGATGGCTGCCGTGTTCAGTGGAAAGTGAGAGAGGGGGGCGGCGCCCTGCTGTCAGCTGTCAGTCAAGAGTCTAAACCATTGGCCCCCAGCAACATTAGGATAGGCCAATAACCTCCAGGGATATCCTAATACATTTTAGGAAAGTCAGAGAGGATCGGCTGGCCAGGAGCGCGAGGAAACCAGTGCGTTCTTTGAGGTTTTCACAGCTATTCCGTTAATTTTCTTATTTCTGAAGGTTCAGTTAACACAAACACATCTATAGCAACTCAAATTGACATTTCTATAACATCACCCTCAGTGAAATATGACATTAGAGCTGTACTATGGGACAGAGTCTCTGCTCTGTGCTCTG
Organism: Electrona antarctica; assembly: GCF_951216825.1. Classification (NCBI taxonomy): domain Eukaryota; kingdom Metazoa; phylum Chordata; class Actinopteri; order Myctophiformes; family Myctophidae; genus Electrona; species Electrona antarctica. Next base: position 58,958,846 of record NC_136812.1, on the reverse strand, counting down.
TGTTACTGTGCACTGACGACACCTCGTGGGCATTCAGTTGAATTGCATGCATGCCCAGCTAATTGACATCACAGGCTGTGTGAAATATGTGAATATGACAGAACAGTGGTTCTCATATTGACCAGGGGTCATTGCTTTTGTTCTCAGAGTTACATTGCTCAACTCAAGACTCCGCTCGCTCACTCACACTCACTCACTCACTCACTCACTCACTCACTCACTCACTCACTCACACTCACTCACTCACTCACTCACTCACTCACCGCACGCACGCACGCACGCACGCACGCACGCACGCACGCACGCACGCACGCACGCACGCACGCACGCACGCACGCACGCACGCACGCACGCACTCACTCACTCACTCACTCACTCACTCACTCACTCACTCACTCACTCACACTCACTCACTCACTCACTCACCGCACGAAAAGGAAAAGGAACGCACCGGCCGAAGGAGGAACGCGGAGGCGCCGCGTTCCACTTATCGGGAAAAGGAACGCACCGGCCGAAGGAGGAACGCGGAGGCGCCGCGTTCCACTTATCGGGAAAACCGGCCGATAAGTGGAACGCGGCGCCTCCGCGTTCCTCCTTCGGCCGGTGCGTTCCTTTTCCCGATAAGTGGAACGCGGCGCCTCCGCGTTCCTCCTTCGGCCGGTGCGTTCCTTTTCCCGATAAGTGGAACGCGGCGCCTCCGCGTTCCTCCTTCGGCCGGTGCGTTCCTTTTCCTTTTCGTGCGTGCGTGCACGCACGCACGCACGCACGCACGCACGCACGCACGCACGCACACAGGCATGAGGGCACAGTGACCTCTGGGCCCTGACCCTCCACGCACGCTCTCTCAACGCACGCACGCACGCACGCACGCACGCACGCACGCACGCACGCACGCACTCACTCACTCACCCACCGCACGCACGCACGCACGCACGTCAAACTGGGGGCCCTTTAAATGAAAAGGGTTGACAACTGTCTAGCTTA